>NC_060267.1:12662941-12821829 GCF_021613505.1 Equus quagga | reverse complement strand
AATGATGTTGACACTGTGTTGAAAAGGATTCTGAGGTCATTTCCCCATTCTTAAAGAAATAATCGTGCAATTTATTTGTAATTATTTGCCATAGACATGGGAAAGGGAGGTTAGTTGCGTGTCTCTTTTATTTGGTGTCCCTGGGTGAGAAGATATTCCACTTTCGATGGAAAATTCTGTTATTCTAAACACTTTAATAGTTTCCTTGGTGCTTGACACTAAAAAAATTATTTTTAAGTCCTCCCATTTTAAATGATACCCCATACCTCTCTTCTACAAAAATATAATATTGTAGACTCTCTCTTTAGGTATCAAAATTCAAAACACATAAGCACAAAGCCTAGTCATTCAGTTTACTAAGGTTTTCAGTTCCTTCCACTGTGTGTTCTGGTAAACGAACTCTGCCGTACATCAATAAACTACAGCGTGCAGAATCACACACACACAAACACTTTGAATGAACAGTTTGTGTATCTAAAGTTTATGCATCTGATAAGACAATAAAATCTTGGGAATGTTTTGAAGGCACAGCTGTTAGAACTTCGTATATTTTTTTAGTAATTCCTTCCATAGTTAAAATATATATTCATATTATCTCTTATCTTATGAATATTTGTTTATTAATTCTATATCCTAAAAATTTTAAAATGAGTGTTTTTATATCATTGTATATAGTACCATAATTGCATTAGTATCATATAATTATACAATTTTACTATTTGGAATATTATAACCTTATAATATCATCAATGAAAATAATCCATAACCAATCTATAAATGAAAATTTGGGTGAGTTTATTCTGAGCTGAAATCTGAGGATTATAACCCGGGAGAGTCTTTCCACAAAGGAACAGAGCACTCCAAAGAAGTGGGGGTATACAGGGTGGTTATATACCCTCAAAGAGGATGTTTCACATAGGATTGAAATGTCCCTTTTACAATAGTCACAAGACAGCACTTGATGGACACAGCAGGTAGTGGGTCTGCTGTAGTGGGTCTGCTATCTTGGAGGGCGTAGCAGGAGGCAAGTCTATTGTCTTGAGCTGGGTGATCACAGGTGAGCGCAGCAATCAGTTCCTAGCCTAAGGAAAGATGCTTAATCTTTAAGGAAATGTCAATGTTGGGAGGGGGAGGGAAGTTGCACCTTTATCTCAAGGGCCTTTATTCTTGCCATAGGGAATATCTAAAGCAGATATACAATGTATGCTCAATGGCCAAGGTCAGGCCCTTTTGGAAAAACAAAGTCAGGCTGAATTAGGCTTATACCAAATGGCTTCCTCATATACTCCAATATATCCTATTGCTTGCCATTTTTATTTGTCATCAAGATGGTTGAACAATGTAGTAGAGGTTTGCAGATAGCCACAAGCAATTATGAGATAACACATGTATGCTGTTTTAAGGTGCTAAATTTGTGGTAATTTGTTATGCAGCATAGAAAACTGTTACACAAGGTCCTCTTTCTGCCTCATAAGTGAGGCCTTTTTAAGAAAGCAAGTTCAGATTTTGAAAGCTTTCGATCCTTTTCCTTTGGATTCCCTGGAAACTGGCAATCTGATGCACCAAATTCATTCTTTTTCTTTTTAATGCCAGATAGTCTTTCTGAGGTGAACCCTCATTATCTTATCAGTGTGTATTTATTTCTTGTTTTAAATTTTTTGCTACTTCTGAGACTTCAACTAACTTCCCTTCACAACATTCCCACATTACTCCTTGTTTGGGTTTGGACTTAGGGATGATTATTCTAGTCTTCTTATGCTGAGGGCTGAGCTATGGGTAATCATATTTACTCTTTCTTCTTATCCATTGTTTTTAGAAGATGTGTGCGAAGATTTTTATTTGGAGAACAAAATTTTCCTATAAGAAACTAGGACTTGGAAGAGCGCCTTTTCCCTTCACGGCTTCAACTAAGAAGTTAGAGAGCAAAAGTTGATTATAAAATGCACGCCACTTACCACAGGCTCTTCCATTAATTCTTACTTCAGTAAAACACTTCTACACATATAAAACATGAAGAAGAGCAACTTTAGAAAGAACAGCATAAAGTAAATAAAATAGAAATAATAAATAAATAAAATAAATAATAAATAAATAAAATAAAATAAAGTAAAAAACGTAAAGTCAATATCTCACAGGCAATCAAAAGTAAGTTCAATCTCTTCACCAAAGGAAGGGCAAATTACCATCAGTTTTATTTTTCTTTGGGTGACATTCACTCCTCTCGTAGTTCAGTGAAAAATCTCTCTTTAGTAACTTGCAAAATTATGTTTAAATTATAAAGGTCACCACCAACATATTTTTTGGATGAAATAGTTGGGAAAATGTAAAGGGATACTAGAGCAAGGGAAAGATAGGGATAGCTACGTCTGCGTTGTTTTTCTGCAACTGTTCACAAAGCCGTCATTGGTATACCATTGAGGATTGTCTATGGTGTGCTTCATTAACAAACCACATCAACATTTCAATGGCTAAAACAAAATTATTTCTCCTTTCAAACACGTGTCAAGTGTAGGTTGGCTAAAGACACTGCTCCTCATCTTGCTTCTTCTGGGACCCAAGTTAATATCATTTAAAATATCATTAGTAACGGTCAGGAGGAAACTAAAGTGGAGAATAAAGTAGAGGCTGTTATATAGCTCCATTTGTAAATGACACAGCATTTCTATTTATATTTCATGGCCTCAAGTAGCCAAATGACATATTTATGATCTTGAATGTAAGGAAATAAAATCATGCAAAATATCAGAAAGGAAAATATGCTAATTTTTATTGATAATTTTTCAGCTCCAATTCCACCATTTAATACTTAGTTCTGGATGTTGGGAATCAGTCACTGAAAACTACATTACCCAGTCTCCTTTGCCATCAGGCTTCCTGATAGGCTCTGACAATAAGAGGCACTACACAAAATTAGAAAGTGGGAGAAAACAAAAGGATTAATTTTTTCCAATTTTTTGGTCTTGGCTTCTGCCTGATGACCCTTGCAGTGAAAGTTGTCTTCATAAAGGCGATTGGCTCCAGGCTTCAGCCTATTTTACTGTTTTCAGAAATAGCCACACCCTGGCCCTCAAATGTGTAAGCAGGAGTAAGCTGTGCCCATCTTCAGAGATATGAGGTCCTTCTTCTGAGTTCCCAAGGACCAAAGCATCCATTACAGCAACACATCCTCATAAGAAAGCACCAACTCCATGCAGCACCTACTCTGAGCACCTGAGTTCTGGAAATCTGCCTGTTCCCCCAGAGTAGACAATCCAAGGGGCTAAGGCAGAAGCATCAATGCTTTTTGTTCTCTATCCTCGAAAGTCATATACTTTCTTTTTTTAAAACATCATCTCTGAGGGTATAGTTATCTCTGAGTTACTTCAGTGTTCTTTTTTTGTCTTTCACCGTTTTCAACCTAAATAACAAGTTCTTTGTGTGGAATTCCCACTAGGGAAACTTCCCTTTTCCTTTCTGCTGCAGAGAAGAAAGAAATACCGGTGAATCGGAGAAATTACTATTATATGGGGTATTTCTACATCATCCCATTATTACCTATTCTAGTTTCCCTTTGACAATAGCCCTGCCTTCAGAAAAGTATGCCCAGCTACTGACTGGATAGATACAAACACGCATTACCAAGGGTTTTGAACTCATGCTTTGCCTGCATTCAGTTTCAGTAAGCTTCAGTGAAGAGGCCACAGAGTGTGGTTTTTGCTTGGCTTCACTGAGCTTCTTGAGTCCATGGGTTGATATCTTAGCACTTTAGAAAGTTCTTTGCAGTTATTGCCTTGAATATTGCTTCTTCCCTATATTCTCTCTCTTCTTCTGAGAATTCAATTTACATGTATGTTAGAACTACTGACTGTGCCCCACAGATATCTTATTCTCTATGTACTTATTTCTTTATTTTGGGTATTTATTACTTACCTGTCTTCCAATTTACCCTTCCAGCCTTCAATTGCTAGTAAAGTGATTTAATATGTTCTTAAATTTAGATACTATATTGTTTAATGCTATTAAGTTCATTGATTTCTTTGTTTGGTTTCAACTATCTATTGCAGTCTCCATATTTTAATCATTTTATTCATTTGTTCTATTCCCTTGAACATACCATTAATAATTGTATAATCATCATATCTTAACTCCAACACCTGTATCATTTACGGTTTTTTCTGTTGTCTTTTATTGTTCTTATAACCCGATATCTTTGATTATTTATTTGTGTTGAATGCCAGACATTGTTTTTAAGAATCCTTGTATGCTTCTGATAAGTTATTGTTTTTTTCTGATATGCAGATAGAGGTGAGGCTGATGAAATTAATCAAAAAAGGAAATTATGTTGAATTGAAGCTGGATTTATTTAGATAGACTCAACCTATCTCTGGATCACTTGTATATGTAATGTGCAGCTCTTCAAAGATTCCAATTAATACGCTGGGGTGGGGATGGGATGTGTGTCTTCTTAGCTCCCAGAGTCTGCATGCTTTTCAGAAATGTAGGGATTAGATCTTTAGACTCCTGCTCTATTCATCTTCAAAATTTGGCAAACATCTCAAGGAAGAAGCTGCTGGATCTGCTTTACTCATTAGCCTCAAATACCACGCAGCTTTAGAAGTTAGCATGGGTCTTTAATGGTAAAATTAGCCATTTGTTTGAGGTCCTCAATATTCCAATTTTTCACTCCATCTATATAGACTGCCAATAGTTTTCTTGACTGTCTGACCCACAAAAGCAATCCTCTACTAGGACCAAGCCCAAATTCTCATCATTAACCACAGGTCAGATATAGCAGATGATCCAAGTGAAAAACACCTGTGGATATTGGTGTCTCCTCTGAAAGTTTCCCTTCTTTTTGGAATTTTAATTTCTCAAGTCCACATTGCTTCTTCAGTAATCTCTTATATTTATAAATAAGATTTCCCTTTGTCCCACATGTGGCTTTCTTCTGAACTTCCTACTTTCTTTCTACAACAACTTCAGGAGTAGCATCAGAAACAAAGGCAACAATCTTCCATATACTTTTTTCATCAGTTCCACAATCGTGCATGGCCTAATAGGTCTAGTCTCTAAAAACTTTTTTTATTCAATATCACTCATAATAGATTTTCTCCTTAGGAAACCCTAGCCAGTATTCCATCTTAGTCTGCTGTTTTCAAAGCCCATCTGAAGAGGATGTATCAGTACGTAAACACTGAAAACATTTTTATTTGGTTTTGTATTTAAATTTTAGACATTTTCTAAAATATAATTAATCCTTCACAAAGCAAATCTCCTACTTTATATATGATCATAATGAATTACTGATATCACTCTCTCTACAAAATCTCTCTAGCTTCTGTTACCAATTCAAGTGGTTTTTCGTCAACTTTTACATATTTTAACTATAGTTTTCCTAATAAAGTATAAATTTGAAAGAGTTACTTTTCTTATCTTCCTGTAATTTTGAGTTATGTTTAAGGAAAGAATAAATCATCTCTGTGGTTTAGAGAACACAAACAAAAATCTAGATGTATTTTTCTCTAAAGGGATTTTATTTAATTACACTTCTATTATTAGATACTTTCTAAAAAGTCGGTTATACCATTGTTTTCCTGGCCTCTGTATTAATATATAATAAATATGCTAACACTTATTAGTATAATAAAGGTCATTATAAGAGATTAAGACGTTGTGTGGGGCAGATAAGAAATAAATATTTTTTACCTAAAAAGTTACACACACAGGGGCTGGCCCCGTGGCCAAGTGGTTAAGTTCGCGCACTCTACTGCAGGTGACCCAGTGTTTCGTTGGTTCGAATTTTGGGCGCGGACATGGCACTGCTCATCAAACCACGCTGAGGCAGCGTTCCACATGCCACAACTAGAAGAACCCACAACGAAGAATATACAACTATGTACCGGGGGGCTTTGGGGAGAAAAAGGAAAAAATAAAATCTTAAAAAAAAAATTACACGCACATATAATTGGTGACTATTCAATTATAGAGGTTATACACTCTATATATTCTGTAGAGGTTATAAACAATGTTGTCAATAGATAGATTGCAACATTCTTCTCTTGAATCTCCGTTTGTAATGAAGAGTGAGAGAACTCTAGTTTTCTTCTTCCTTTGGACCAATCTCAGCTCAGACACTTTGAAAAGCCTGAAGTTCTTTATACGCCCTTGTAATCTCCAGTAAAGACATCAGACTCCATTTTAACATCAACATTTCAGGTTTCCCATAGATGCCATAACTAGACTCTTAATTAACTTTGTTGTTTTGTTTTTAAAATTAATGATGAAAATAGTCAATTAGTATCTTCTCCTCATGCATCCCTAGGGCCCTATACCAGTTTTGAGTAAATACGCTCTTTGTTATTAAAAAGCAAAGATGTGGAGGCAAAATCATTAACAAAGATTGAGAGTCTCTAGTGAGTGACCAGAATTCTTTTTACACACGCAGAAAAAATCCTCTACTCTTTTGATTCTAGATTAATAACTTGGACATTCAGATTTTAAGTTATGCGGAATCCAGACATTATTCACTTTTTATTTGGAGAGATTTCAGAAAAATGTGTTTGAAAACGCCACATATATGATGAATGGAGGGACAGAGAGAGAGAGGGTCCACACATGTTTAAGTTTGTTATTAAACATCCCTGGATTTTAACGTGATCAAGATCTTTCTTGAGAGTGAGAACGCAAAGAAAAATATGGGTTAGAAAGAAATACATATTTTGTTGGAAAAATAATTCATATTATCTTTCTAGTTAATGGTGTAAAAGAAAATTTCACAATGCATCAAGAATAAAACCCTTGCAGAATTCATGGATAGTGAGTATTTTCAGTATTTTGTTGTTTTATGTATAAAGTAATTGCTGTATAATCTATTCTATTCTGAATGTGTGACCACAGATTAAACCAACTTAATTCAGATTTAGAATAAATATTTGTGAAACTCATGATTCAAGATTCAATGTACATATTTGAAAGAGTGAATTTGTCTATTAGAATAGCGTCATGAACAGTAATTCTCAATAGTTTTTATTGAAAATTTGGCTGGTACATATTCCTTTACACTTAGTAAAGAGGTTGGTACTTTAATTGTACTGAATGTAAAATATTTCTTACATTGATAAAGTTATTTGATAAATAAATGAGAAAAATAGGATATATTGGTGTATATGAGGAAGCCATTTGGTATAAAACTAATTTGATCTGAATTTGTTTTTCCAAAAGGACCTGACATGGTCAGTGAGCATGCATTGTATATCTGCTCTAAGTATTTACCATGTCCCAAAGTCAAGAACAATGCCCTTAAAGATAAGGATGTAATTTCCCCCACTTTGGCATTTCCTTAAGGATAAACATCCCTCCCTAAACTAAGGATTGATTGCTGACCTGCCACTTTCACCCTGTGACCACCCGCCTTGCAACCACCAACCTGCTGTGCTCACCGAATTGCTGTGCCCAGCAAAGCTTCGTATGTGATACAAGCTCGTTGATGCTATATAACCACTCTGTACACCCTCCCTCCTTTGGACTGTTCCCTTCCTTTGTGAAAGGATTCTCCCAGGCTATATGATCCTCAGGGCTGGCTCATGGTAAACTCACCTCAATTTTGATTTATAGATTGTTTACGGATTATTTACATCAACATATTCATGAAGTTCAAACCGACCGAACAATTAAGTAAACTAATTCCAAATTCCATTAAAAAATTCCAACATCATGCTCATATACTAGTTTTGAGACTTACATTATACTAAAATTCATTAAAATTTCTTTCCATCAAAAGTAGTTCTAATAGGCTGTACCAAGGAACGCAAGACCAACCAGAAATATACTATCAGAAAATAACCATTTAAAAACGATTAGTTACAAGAGTTGGGTCCTAATTAGCTGTTAAAAATGTAGAAGAATACAGAAAAGATTTATCTTGCTGAAAGAAACTGAGCAGAAGATTATTTTAATAATGGAGAAAGTAACCAAGACAAGCTAAAAAATGTTTTCTTGTGGATTCAGTAAGATTTCTGAAAGACTCAGTAAGATTATTTCTCAGTATTTTAGACAAAACTTCAAACTAGAGAAACTTGCAGATACATATAACAGGAGATAATATAGCCATTCTTTTACAATGTAAAGAAGATCTGGAAGAGAATTAGGAAAATGAGTATCCAGCAAAGGAGATGAAATAAGCAGGATTAAGCCTGTGGTTCTGACTGCTAGATAAAATGATTGAAATCATAGGAGTAAAAAGGCATAAGTATTTCAACTGAGTTACTTGGTTCCTCATATTACTTTTAAACCTGTTTTCAGCGAAGCATTTTTAAACATGAGATTAATTACTTTTTTTCCAGATCTAATGGTATTAGAAGGAATTTCACACCATGAGAAACCATACAATGGTGACGACATTCATTCTTCTAGGACTGACAGATGACCCAAACTGGCAAATTGTAATTTTCCTTTTTCTATTTCTAACGTATTTATTGAGTATTATGGGAAATCTGATCATTATCCTCCTCTCCCTGCTGGATTCCCACCTCAACACACCCATGTATTTCTTCCTTCGGAATTTTTCCTTTTTAGAAGTATCCTTGACATCTGCCTGCATCCCCAGGTTCCTGGTCAGCATAGTGACTATGGATAAAACAATTTCCTATGATGCTTGTCTGACACAGTTGTTTTTTATCATTTTCTTGGGTGTATCAGAGTTTTTCCTGTTGGCTGCCATGTCCTATGACCGCTATGTGGCCATCTGCAAACCCCTTCATTATGCGACCATTATGAGCAACAGAGTCTGCACCCAACTAGTTCTCACTTCTTGGTTAGCTGGGTTATTAACAGTCTCTCCTGGACTTATCATGGGCCTGAGGTTGGAATTCTGCGATGCCAGTACTATTGACCACTTTGCCTGTGACTATTCCCCTCTCCTCAAACTCTCCTGCACAGACACCCAAGTCATAGAACTGTTAAGTTTTATTTTAGCCACTGTCACACTCCTGATTACATTGGCACTGGTATTGCTCTCCTATGCAAATATCATGAGAACAATTCTGAAGATCCCTTCTGCCCAGCAGAAGAAGAAGGCTTTCTCTACTTGTTCCTCCCACATGATTGTTGTCTCTATCTCCTATGGCAGCTGTATTTTTATGTATATTAAACCTTCTGCAGAGGAAAGGGTAGCTTTAAACAAGGGAGTAGCAGTACTCACTACCTCAGTTGCACCTGTATTAAATCCTTTTATATATACGCTAAGAAATAAACAAGTGAAACAAGCCCTGAAGGATACAGTTAAAAAACGCATCTTTACTACTTTTAAAAAATAGCTTTGGTTTTTATAAAAGAATACCGTTAAAGCTTATTGAAAATTGCAGCCTATATCAGCTACTCTTTCAATATATTTCTTTCTTTATTTTTATATTATGACAGTGATTGAAGTCAACCACAAATAGCCTTTTAATCTACTGCTAAATTTTTATCCTTTTATTATATAATCTATATCCACGATGCTCTCTAACGCATTGCTAGAAGGACTTCATTCTTTAATTTATTGCTCTGATTTGTTCATCTTCAAAATATTCCACTATGAATTCACTTTGGAAAGCTAATATCTCCATGTTTTCCTAATATATGTGTGCCCAGAATAAAGATCACTTGTGAAGTCTATAAGTATTGATTTGATTTTATAACTCTCTAGGAAATATTTTACTAAATATGTGATGTTTTCAGAATCATAATAGTGAACCTAAATAGAATTATGCATGTTCAGATTTAATGATGATACCTAAAAAGTATCTCCAAATCACTGTTCTATGGTGGATCAAAGAAGGCTTTTTCAGTTAGGAAAGGGGGCTTTTTATTGGAAGTTAAAGAGACTAGGTAGGTTATCCTACTGTCAAACAGCAAGCCAATGTTAGATTTTAAATTTGTCTTTAGGTTTTACAATCCAAATCCTATGCAAGTAATAAGTGGGAAATGTTGTCCTTTTTATGTGAATGTAATGGCATTGATTAACTTGGAAAAACTCGAGAATAAATAACAGGTGTCTTAAAATATTTGGAAATCCATCCTAGGAGGCAGAGAATATTCGTTCTGTAAAACTCTAGGGACCCAGCTAAATCCTATGTTTGAGATTTTCAAAACATATATTTTAACTGATACGGAACTGTTTTCCATCTTGCAATGTGTCATATTTCCTCGCACTAGTGTGTCTTTACACATACTCTTTCCTCCCTCTGGAATTCTTTTCTTTATATTCCAAACGCCATGCTCAGAATAATTGTTAATGTTCTTCTAGTCTTTCTTGACAGACCGCTCTCTCTTAAGCTGTCACTTTTTATTCAGTACGTGTGAGTTCATGAGTCTCTACATGGTCATCAAAAGGCATATATAAATACATATTCAATTAGACAATGTGATGAAGAAAGCATGCCATTTTATTGTTTTAAATGTAGTTTCTTAAATAGCAACTTCATCATTCTCACTTTATCTTGATTAATTTTTCTTTATAAAAACCACAACTACCTGGATACACATACACATACAAATATCAATTATTTAATAGCTAATAAACTGTTTTACACTTGGAATGTAAACTTAGTGAAAATAAGAGCTGTAATTAGTTCAACATGCTGTTCTCAAAGCCTAGAGCACTATTTGGTACAGAGTGTTGCTCAATTATGTTTGTTAAATAAGTAAATATGAACTCCAGAATTTTGGTATCTTTATTTTTAAAAAATATGCATTTAATCATCCCTCATTAATATACTTAGAAATTTTCTTAGGTATTTTTATGGTTTTTGTCATTGTAAACAATAAGGCATGTTCCTTATTTACAAGGCAATGCTTTTATATTTTAACTGAGTTACTGATAGTTCATTTTAATTACTTTTTCAACTCAATCTGATATTTATCTTTAACTTTTGTGTTTAATGACTGTTACACATTGTTCGTCGTAGTTTAACATATTTCTATGTATATCTTTGTCTATCATCTATCAGTTTTTCAAGCTATATTTGTAATTATATTTGTCTTATACAATCCATTCTCCCAGGTAGCAATCTGTCTTTTCTCTTCCTTCCCATTATTTATTTTCTCTCCTGCAATAGTACTAAGGTTCCACGTTTTGGGCTCTCCAATATTTGTTTTCCACATCTATTAAATTCTTTTTTGTCATTGAAAAATAAGGTTCTGAATTTTGAGAGAGCTTCTTCATATTTGTTCTATTAATCACAACTTTGAATTAACGAGACATCAGATTTTTGGATTTTTACACATTTGACTCATAATTCCATTTCAGTTTATATCTTTGCAGAACTTTCTTATATTATCAATCTTTCTTTTAAGCCTTTTCGTATACTGTTCTTTCCTTTTACTTTTTCTTATTATTACAATAATTAAATTGTTCTTTTTGCATGGCTTTATATTTATCTTTTAATTTAACTTTTTTTTAAGGTTTTGAACTTGCCCAGCAATCTTTCAAATTTTCTTCTGAATTTGTGATTTTTCAGAAATAGCTTTTACTTTTCAGCTTTCCCCTTTTAATTTTTTTCTTTTTAAATTTCTTTTCTCTTGTTCTCCTTTATTTTCTCTTCCATTTCTTTTTTTGGTTTTTATTCCTATTTTTTTTATTGTGTTGAATAACAGTTATTTGCCATATATTTTCTTTTTCTTATGTTTTCACAGGTCTTCTATTGAAATTTTGCTTTATATTTTTTCTTCCTTTCCTCTTTTGTCACAGTCAAGTCTTTAAAGTATCCACTTGTAAGGCAGTGTGTTGTATACAACTCCCATTACTACTTTTTTGTCTTATTTCACTATCCCCTCTGCCTGTTTCTTTGATCATCTGAAATAAAGGAATCAAAAAAGGATTTAGTCACATGATACATGCCCAACATTTTTCACAAAAGAGCTTGTACGTGTGTGTTATTGTTTATCAAAATCCAATAAATCCCCACCAATACTCACCACACAACATGTGGAACTTTCACACTTTCTTTAAGAGTGCAACCATGTCTATTTACTGGAGATACGTGTACTAAAACATCACTTTGACTATTTCACCCTTCAGAACTTAGGGAAGTAGAAAAATGGCTGTGAGTTTTCTCATTTACAAAAAATAAAATAAAATAAACCTATCCTCTGAATCTGGAGACAAATGGGGAAGTTTTGAAGTCTCTTTCTTCCATTTTCAGATGGACTCAATTCCTTGAAGTGATTCCTTGAAGTGATTCACAGGTTTTTCCTGAGGATTGTTATTTTCACTTTCATCTTCCTTTTTTATATTTGATTATTTTCTAATTACAAATCCACTGTACTTTTAGTTAGGGGGGGTTGTTTCAAAATCCCCGTGTTAGATTCTCTGCCTTCTTTGTGTGTATTTTTTTTATCTTCATTGTTAGAGTTTTCACAATATTGGTATCTACAAGTATTCTATACTTATAGAGACAGAGAGTTCAGAGGAAAATTTTAACCAGGTTCTTTTCTAAATCTAAAACCTCCAGCTTCTACCTATGTCAATCCATGCTTCTCCGTCTTTCCATATTCCAAAAGTTACTGAAATATTTCACCCAATATTGGCCCCATTAAATGGTCTCTTCAATTAATATATACCTTCCACCATTTACAATACTTTACTATGGATTTTCAGAAGAAGAGGAAATAGTCTGCAATGTATAATTTGTGATGTTTAACTAAAGGTTAAATTTAGTATTTAGAAGCGTTAGTTCCTAAATTACTATTTCTTCAGTCAATTCTCCTTCTATTTAAACTAGAAATCTAATAATGCAAGTTGTATATTTAAAGGTATGAGATGCAATTTATGTATGAGATGCAATTGATGAATATTTTCTCACTACTAGAACCACTCTAAGTGACCAAGTTGACATTTCTCCTGCATGAGTTAAATTGTAGAGGCTCTGTATAAGTAGACAAATTATAGAAGTAGAAATAATGTACTTCCTATTTTACAAAGATGTTCAAGGATATCAGTTCTTATTCACTGAAAGTGAATTTAAAGGCAAACAAACCATGTTGTAATAGTTACTGTTTTTAAAGATTAAATCTGTAAAACTTAGATATGCATATACTATCTTTGGCAATGAAGGGCCAAAGCAATAATTCCAAAGGCCTAAAAGTCATTTCTCTACTTTCTTTGTGTTTTACTACACAAATTATTTTTTAAAAATACTAAAATTGTAAAGTCCCTCAACTTTCAGTTTCTTATCCAATTTAAAAGCAATTAATTTCTTACTAGCACTCAATGAAAACACAAATCCTTGACACTTGATTAGATGTAAAAAAACATGTAGTTCAAAATGAGACTATACTTGCTAGGCAGAATCATAGGGGGTGTCTATGAAATTATCAATCCTAGTTTAATTTGTAATGAAAACAGAACCAATCAGTTCCAAGTCTACACTCGCCCTAAAGTAACCTCCACTAGCACACTATTATCCGGGGAAAGTCATTTAACTCTGTGTCAGCATAAAATAAAATGATGTATTTAATCATTCAAATCTTATATTAGACACTATGAATCAGTGTTTTAGGATCTGAGCATATAGTGTGAAGATGCATACAAAAACCATGGTATAAATTATGAGAAAAAATAAAACATAATAGGTAATGTCCTTACTATTTTTTTATAGCCAAACACTTGATCATTTGATTGAAATGCTGCGTCCCATTTTTAGTATTATAATTATTTTAATTAAGATAAAAATTACAGAGTGTAAAATATATCCTTGTTAAGGGCAGAGTTAAATGAATTTTGTCAAATTTATGTACCTGTATAACCACAAGGGGGGGTAACCTGATAATTAATAGTGCAGAATGATAGCTAAATAATCACATTATCAAATAACGAGATCAGAGATATGGTGCAAGACAATAAACAATCTACGATTGTATTTCTCTACATATTACTACAAGAAGAGAAGATTATATGCAGACTATTCTCTCATTATTTCTGTGATTTTCCAGGTAAGAACCTTGATTCAACAGTAAAATCACATGTATTTTACTTGAGTAACTTTAGATAAATACGGGCATTTTATTCTCAGGGGAAAAAGAATCCTCAGAGATAGAAAAGCCTAGGAAATGCACACTAGGCTTACACAGAAATATTTTAATTAGGTGGCCTTGGGAGACATTACTTGCGATGGCTAAGAATAATTTTTTTAAAAATCAAGGGACTCTATTTTAGTTCATAAATGTAGAAAAATGGGGGGGAAACTGCCATTCTTATAACAAGATTAAAAACTGATAAACTGCAAATTAATGACTTTTCCTAAACCATCAACAGTGCAGTAGGGATCCCTTTTCTCCACATTGTCACAAACACTTGTCTTTTTCTTTTTGATAGTAGCCGTCCTGACCCGTGTGAGGTGATACCTCATTGTGGTTTTGATTTACATTTCCTGAGAATTAGATTATGATTTTCAGCACCTTTTCATGTACCTATTGGCCATACGTATATCTTCTTTGGGAAAATGTCCATTTAAGCCCTTTGCCTCATAATGTATCTTTATTACCATTTAATATTCATGGGATCAGTACTGCTGGCTTCCCTTTTATTTCTGATTATTTCGTGTCTTCTGTCTCTTTGTCTCCTGGTCTTTTGTTTAGCTTGGCTTGAGGTTTATTAATATTAACGATTTCTTGCTTTTGCTTTTCTGGTTTTAATTGCTTCACTTTTGCTCTATTTTTACTATTTTTCTTCTGCTTGCTTTTTTCTTAAGCTGCTCTTCTTTCTATAGTTTCTTAGTATATATAGTTTGTCTGAAATTGATATTGCTACTCTTTTGATTAGTGTTGGCATAAGATATCTTTTTCTATCCCTTGGCTTTTAACCTAACTGCATATTTATATTTAAATTTTATTTATTGTGGATAACATATGCTGAATCTCTTTTTTTAATTTTCTCTGGTACTCTCTGCCTTTTAACTTATTTATTTAGATAATTCACAGTTAAAGTAATTATTGACATAGCTGAGCTAACATCTATCATGTTTGTAACTATTCTTTATTTATTGATTTATTTTTTGCATTATTTCTCTTTATTCTGTTTTTAACGGAAATTTTGTATGGTTCTCTTTTATCTCCCATTAGTGTATAAATTATGTCTTTAAAATTTTTTAATGATTGCTCTAGATTGGCAATATACGTTTTTATACTAATCTATATCCACCTTCAAATAACATGTATCTCTTCATGTGTGGGGAACCTTAACACAGAGTATTCTCAGTTCCTACACCCCATCCTTTATGACATGGTGTCATTCATTTCACATATTCATATCTAATAGCCAATACAGTGTTTTATTATGCATTTGACCAAACATTTCACTTTTGTGATTCAGATAGAAAAAAATATTTTATTTTATCTTCAGCTACTTCATCTTCAAGTTCTTCCTTTCTTCGTGTAGAATGGAGTTTCTGACCTGTATAATTATCCCTTGTCTAATAACTTTTAAAACATTTCTTGCAAGTCAAGTCTGCTGATAATGAATTCATTCAGTTTGCGTTTGTCTGACAAAGCCTTTATTTTTCCTTCACTGTTGAAGGAATATTGAACTGGATGTAGGTTAGTGGTTTTTCTTTTTAAACACTTTAAATAAAATATTTCATTCCATTCCCCTCTCACTTGCACATTTTCTTTTTTTTTTTTTAAAGATTGGCACCTGAGCTAACATCTGTTGCCAATCTTTCTTTTTTTCTTCTCCTTCTCCCCAAAGCCCCCTAGTACGTAGTTGTGTATTCTAGTTGTGAGTGCCTCTGATTGTGCTATGTGGGATGCCACCTCAGCGTGACTAGATGAGCAGTTCCATGTCCACAACCAGGATCCAAATGGACGAAACCCTGGGCCACGAAACTAAGTGGAGCTTGAGAACTTAACCACTCAGACATGGGGTTAGCCCTGCACACTTTCTGATTAAAAGTGAGTTGTAATTTTACCCTTGTTCCTCTCTGGATAAGCTGTATTTTCCCCCTTCTGGATTATTTCAAGATTTTCTTGGGGCTGGCCCTCTGGCCAAGTAGTTAGTTTGCGCGCTCTGCTGCAGCAACCCAGGGTTTCACCGGTTCTGATCCTGGGCGTGGACATGGCACCACTTGTCAGGCCACGATGAGGCGGCATCCCACGTGCCACAACTAGAAGGACCTGCAACTAAGATATAAAAAAAAAAAAAAGATTGGCAACAGTTGTCAGCTCAGGTGCCAATCTTTAAAAAAAAAAAGAGAGATTTTCTTTTGATTTTGCAGCATTTTGAATATGATATGAATAGTTATAATATTTTGTATGATGTTATATTATTTTGTATAAAATATCTGTAAAATATAATATATTTTGTATAATGTGATATTATACTGCATAGTTTTCTCTAATTTTCCTGTATCTGTTTTTAGTTTCTGTCGTTAATTTTGAAAGGTTCCACAGCCATTATTTTTTCAAATACTTCCTTTTCTCTTTTCTCTTTCTTCTCTTTGTGGTATTCCAGTTTGCATATGTTACAAGTTTTGGAATTAGTAAGTTCATAATCAAATGCTTTCAGAGTAGTGATATCTAAAAGAGAAATGTAAATTATTCATATCAATAAATTAAGTAAAACATTGTAATTCTCAATTTGCAGATGAGGGGATACTGCATAATGTGCTATACAACAACAGTTGTAACAACACTATAGTGATGTGTAAAGCTGAATTATTTTTGATTAAATTGTATTGGATGGCTGAATGTCATTAAATTAAAACTGGCATTGTTTAGGACAGTAGTAATAGTTACAATTTATTAAGCACTTGGAAGGTAACAGGCATGTTTGTAAGCACATGTTAATCCTTGTCTAAATAAATATTCACAACTACCTTCTGAGGAAATTACTCTTACTCTCCCTACTTTTCATATTAGGAAACTGACTCATTGAGAGTTTAGCTAATTTGACCAATTTCACACAAATGGACTTATGCTCCCGGAAATTAAATACAGTGAATAAGGGAGTAGATGAGCTGCTACTCAGACTTGAAGAAATTCAACTCAAGGAGGCCACCGTGAGGAGTAACAGCAAAAGAACTTCCCTAAATTAATAATGTAGTTGAGTATCATCGTGATCTTTCACTATCATCTATATGAAAACATCACAAGTTAAGAAAACATCAAAATTTGATGCCCATGGGTTCTAATCATAGGGGTCCATCTGGTACCTTAATGAGTAAAAGATAGGATTCTGCCCTAAATATGTGTATAGTGGAGATCCTGGAGGTACACCCAAAGAAGAAAAGAGAGGTTCAGTCTGTTGAATAAGGAGGTTAAGAGATGGCTAGTATTGTTAAGGGTTACGATGATTCCTACCTACGGTTCTGAAAAACAAGGGGTTCTACAAAATTCAGACAGAAATTTTTTCAAACAAGATGTCAGAGCAGAGCAATGATAATTTCAAATCACGAGATATTATTAGTTTAGATAGGAAGTAGGCATTTTGACACTTACATTTATATGTTGATTAATTTAACAAGTATTTTACCGAATGATGATGCTACAATAAATCCTTTAGTAGGCAATAATGAAGAAAATGTTTCCTTTTCTTGAAAAATGCTCATAGCCTATTAATAGAGATAGTCAAGAAGAATGAAATTCCAGGACACTGTGAAAATTTCTGTCATATTGATAAGCACACTGCTCCATTCCAAGAGGTTCACGTGATTCTATATGATTGTAAAATATAGCAAAACAGGTCCAATTATATAAATAGAGCAAAAAAGGAGGCTTGAGCTTGAGAACTTGAACACAGGAAACCTGAGGTCAGAAAGAGATGTAGAGCATGATGAACACTGAAGAGCTTTGACTATGAACACAAAGATTTACTGGGACTCAAATCAGCCTTATGGAGAATGACTAAGTAATGTCTATGAGTGAGATAATGAATTATCAACCGCATGGTCTATAGCTGTGGCCGAGATTGGTGGTGTGGATAAGTCAGTGCTCAATCCAAAAATGACAGAGAGTCTTGCCCATAAGAGACTAAATTATCATGCGGATATATATTACATCTGAGATTACCAATAGAAGAGTTGAGGGAGTCTTGAGTTTCTTTGGCTAAAGTGATTTTTTTGCATTGTCCAGGGGATTTAAGTTTATTTCCAAAGGAGTAATTGTCTTCTGAATGTTTAGTTTTCTGAGATATGTTATTTTAGAGAGAAATCCCTATAGGCTAAGGCTGCCATTTTCAATGGGTTCCTTTAGTGCTTTTGTGAGAGAATAAATTATCTAAATAGCATTTTATTCTGAAATTCTATGATTGACTTGTATATTTTTACTTTGCAAGGTTTCTCCCCTCCCTCGGGAATTAGTAAAACTTATTTTGGGGGCATAGTCCCAATTTGAATCACTGTTCTGATGTTTATTGGCCATATGTAAGTTATTTGTTTCCTATGAATTTCTGTCTCATTCTCTGAAAGGAGGAGGAAAACATCCTTACTTAAAGGGACTGTTAAAATCCTAAAGGGATAGGTAAAGCATTTAATATAGTTTAAAACATTTAATATTCACATGAGGAAGTAAGCCTTGGTTTTATTGCATTATTTTTCTTTGCATAATAAATTGAATCAAAATTCTCTCTTTCATGGAAAGCATAAAAAAGAAGTAACTGTTACTTGTTTTTTATTTATTTCCACATGACTCACCATACACTTCTCTCCCATTTAAGACTCTTTTATTTGCAATCATGATTCTCTTTGCCCAAATATTCATTTAATTATATTTATTATTTTTACTAGGAATCCTTATTTGTTTACTGAAAATGTTGTGAGAAACTCCATCTTTTATATTGATATAGCACTTGGTATATGCTTTTATAAGAGATTAATTCTATTATGTAATATCTCCATTTTTTTCCCCACAGGATCGGACTTATTTATTTATTTACTTTTAAAGATTGGCACCTGGGCTGACATCTGTTGCCAACCTTTTTTTCCCTCTTCTTCTTCTCCCCAAAGCCCCCCAGTACGTAGTTATATATTCTAGTTGTGAGTGCCTCTGGTTGTGCTATGTGAGATGCCGCCACAGCATGGCCTGATGAGCGATGCCATGTCCACACCCAGGATCCAAATCAGTGAAACCCTGGACCACCAAAACAGAGGGCGCAAACTTAACCACTCGGCCACAGGGCCCAGCCCCCAAATGTCTACATTTTTATCTGTTGCCTGAAATCCTGTGGGGTGGGGATGGTATATTCTAAATGACTAGCTCATGCCTGTAACCTAGTGGCTTCAAAAAGTGTCGTTAGAAACAACATCTGAATGAATTATCACAATGATATAAGAATTAGGAAGAAATTATATCTGTAAGATCCTTGTTCTACTTCTAGGAAGCTTTTAATATCTATGTATAGTTATTGAGTGAAGAAAAAATACTGTATGCATAATCACTTATTTTATTATTTATAAGATATCTTTTTACAGTATTCAATATATATTATCGTTATGGGTTTTTCTTTTAGTTTTGTGCACGGGACCTAATTTGAGAAATAGACCTCAGTGTTTCCTGGTTGCAAAGTGATAAATACTTGAAATAGCTTGACATCTCCTAGAAATTTAGAGTGTGGTTATTGATATAACATCTTTCATATACATCTGAGATAATAATAGTTACGGACTGATACACAGGTCAAATGAGTAGAGAATCAATCCATGATTCACAATAGAGGTTGGGGCCAGAAGGAGCCCTCTGGGAGAGTTTCGGAGATCATAATAATCTTTTTCCCAGTAGCCCTTCTTTACTCAGGAAATAATGTGATTTTTTATAACACACAAGATAATGACAAAGAAAGAAAAGTGAAAACTAAGATGACAGCCAAAGAAAACAAGGTTTATCACATGCGTGAGACTTGAGGGTTAAAATGGAGCAACATTTTGCAATTATTGTGAAGTTGACCATAATTCTGCCAGGAGAAAAGGCAGGAAAACTGACATTTTTTTTTTTTTTTTTTTTTTTTTCAATAACAACACTATCAGGCCTATTGCTTGCTTAGAGACAAATTCATACGTTTATCAAATTTAATTTTTAATTATGTATTATTTTTTCTCCCCACTAGATTATGAGTTATTTTAGGGCAAGAATCATCCTTTTTCATTAATATATACCCAACGTCTGTCATAAAATAAGTAAGTAAAGCCCTGAATGAGATAAATACACGTAAGAAAGTCTGTTAACAATTCTAATACTTAACATGAACGTCTATTCATAAATTATTACAAATGAAAGTCAGTGTGAAAAAGAAAGTAACCCTACTAGTGCAAATTTTGAGGTTAAAGCAGAATGATTTAAATCCCAGTTCCAAAACCTGCAATCTCTGTGAACTCGAACTCTCAACCTCAATTTCATTCTGTTCATTCACCTATAAATGAGGAATAATGTTCACTTTCTAAGAGATTTTGTACAATGAATATTGCATGTGACTCACCTAGTACAAGGCAGAGTGTGTGGAACATATCAGTAGATGCTATTTCTTTTTTCTTACCCGCCAAAACCCTAAAGGCAGCTCTAGGCCCTCAGATTAAAATTTAGTTCTCCAGAAAGTTGAACTCTCACCAGTTGATCATAGTTTCATGCATTTACTTGACATGTTTTACATTGTCTCCTCTCTGGTTTTTAATTTTTGGAGGTATTTAATCTACCTAAATAAAATACCTCTTACTAAAAGAGAATAACAATTGTAGGTACCTCATGAATTCGTTGACGGGATTAGATGAGCCAATACAAAGAAAACAATTAGAATAGGTCTCAAATAGAGTAATTGCTGAAAAAAATTATTTTATCTTCTACCCCTCCTCCTCTTCCATCTCATACCCCTTATTAGTATTACTAATAGCATAAAGAATTTGAATATATATATGAGTTTCTAATCTTTTATAACATTTAAGTAGATCTTTACATTTTATTCCCAATCCCCTGGTGATTGTGGTTATTTGATTTCATAGAAATCAAATAGAACTGAAATTTCCCAGTAACATTCATTTCTATTACCTGGTAAGAATCAAAAGTTCAGAAATTCACATCTATCCTGATACTTTTTCCATCAAACTAAATGCCCTGTGTCTGCTTAAAAACAAACCACTGCTACTCAAAATCATAATCTTTAACCCAGATTTTTTACTTCATACAAATACATTTGAATAAAATACCTGAATTTACAGAAAATTCTGAAGCAATAGTCAGCTTTATCAAATTTATTGAGTTCAATGTGGGGAAATTTTAGTATGGGAATGGAATAAAGAGGTAATTGTATAACTGTAGTGAAGGAAAGAGAGTTTGGGGAGAGTATATTCATACTCATACAGAAAGCATTGACAAAAACTTCATTCTTTTAACACTACTAATACTTTCATTTACTAGAGAAAAATACAACGTTTTGGATGGTGTCCATAGAGGCTTGCTTCACTTGCTGGTTCCGCAGTGTGTATATGAATGGATGCATCATAGGAGGAATGGAAGTATTCAGAATAGCTACTCCTTTGGCCAATGATGCCTTTTCTTTGGCTGAGGGGTTGGCGTACATGAATATGCAGCTCCCATAAGAGATGGAAATGACAATCATGTGAGAGGAGCAGGTAGAAAACGCCTTTTTTCTCTGACTGGCGGAAGGCAGTTTCAGAATTGTCCTAATGATGAACATGTAGGATAGAATTATTAATGCTAGAGTCAAAAGCAAAATCACTATTAGGGCCAGCCAGTGGCGCAGCACATTCCACGTCCGCGGCCCAAGATTCGCCGGTTCAGATCCCTGGTGTGGGCCTATGCACCACTTGTCAAGCCAAGCTATGGCAGGCATCCCACATATAAAGTGGAGGAAGATGGGCACAGATGTTAGCTTGGGGCCATTCACCCTCAGCAAAAAAGAGGAGGATTGGCAGCAGATGTTATCTCAGGGCTAATCTTCCTCAAAAAAAAAAAAAGGAAAATCACTATTGGAGAGTAAAAACCAATCACTTCTAGGAACCATGTGTCTGAGCAGAATAATTGCAAGAGGGGAAAATAGTCACAAAGTGATCGATGACATTGGAGCCACAGTAATCTAATGGAGGAAAGAATAACTGGTAGAAGACATTTAAGAATCCTACCAGCCAAGCACAAAAGATAAGCAATGTGCAGACTCCTGTTCATGATGGTTGTATAATGCACGGGTTTGGAGATGGCTACATAGCGATCATAGGATATGGCAGTTAGAAGATTTCAATTATACTGAGGAAAATGAAGAAAACAACTGAGCTTTACCATGATTGTATGAAATAGTTTTGTCCCTGGTGATAATTGTGCTCAGAAATCTGGGAATACAGACAGTTGTAAAGGATATTTCTAATAGAGAGAAATTCCTGAGAAAGAAATACATAGGGGTCTGTAGATGGGAGTCCACCAAGGTGAGAGTGATGATGGTCAGATTTCCAGTGACACTTAACATGTATGTGATAATTAAAAAGAGAAAAACCACAATCTGAAGCTCAGGGTCATCTGACAGCCCTAGAAGAATGAATTCTGTGGGTACTGTGCGGTTTTTCATTGCCGATGAACAGAAAAATGCATGTTGAACAGAAAATTCTTTTCCTCCCTTTTTCCTCCCTTTAGAACAGAAAATGTATGTTGCCTCTATCGAATATAGAAAAGTTAAAACAAGATTCAGGCTAAGGTATAAAATTTTTAAGATATACGTGATGATGAATAATCTATGAAAATAAAAATCACACATTCCCTTCAAAAACTCTGCAATTTCTATTCGACCTTACATTCAAGTAATGAATATTATCTGAAGTTAAATATTGATCTCTTTTCTTTGAAAATACACTATCACAGGCCATGGATAAAAAACCTTGTGCTAATATTTAAACAGAAACTATGTCTTCTAATGTTTCTTTAAAATTAAGCGTACAATTATTCTTTAAAATATTAGCTCCTTTTATAAAAAATATGAAAATATTCTAATTGATTTTTTTTCTTTCCTCAATATTATAAAAACTGGTCTGGATCGTGGATAATGTAAATACAGAGTTTGAAAGCTCATAGAGGTTATTGAGGCCTCCCTCCATATTTTATATTTTGAGGCCCACAGAGTTTAGGAAACTTTCACAAAGTTAAACAACTAGGCAACATGGTAATCATCTCACTTTAGAGCAAGCATGTTGATCCATGGGAATGTTTTGCTGGCATTCTCTCCTAAATTAAATTACTATCTTAAGAGTTTAGTTGATGTTATCACTCACTCACATCATTTTTTCTTTTTCTGATAACAAAGAAGGATAAGAAAGGTAAACTTCCGTTACTAAAATGAATAATTGCTTAAAAACAGTTTAATTTACACCATGCACAATTCATTTTTTTTTACAATATTGCTATAGCAAAGGAACAAGTAGACAGTCAAAATAACACTTACTGGGAAGCAGATATTCTTTCCAATAGAGAAGATCTTTTCTATAATCCTATTTCTGTAACAGAATACTATTTAAACATAGAAAAAAGTAAATGAACAATACAAGACTTATTTCTGTGCTCCTGCTGTGGGCCTCCATTAATAGTCTTGTTGGTAGTAAACAATTATTTAGATTTTAATATTGAAAAATTCACAAACACATATGTAAATAATATTCTTAAACACTTAAAGAATAGGGAATAATATATATTATATTGAAGAACAGCAATTTTACTGACTTTTTGGTTCTTCTTGATGATTTAGAGTCAGATTTTATTGTCTCATTTGCTTAAATATTTACAGAATTTCAGGACTGCTAAATTGAGTTAGCAGTTTATTTGGTTTCTATTGTACTCTCAAAACAGACATGATGATTTAACATTTCCCTAGCTCTCAAAGGTTATAGTTCTCTTTGTTGTTAGACTAGTAACGTCAGACCCACAATATCCTTCATTCCTGCTATTGTAAAAATTTTGGAACATTTTGTTATAAACTCATTCTTGCTTTTCTTCTCCCACCTAAGCTCCATATACAAATTCAGTTACACCTGAATGGACTAGTAAAGTACTCCTCAATTTGCCACTTTTCATATGGTACAAAATATTTTTTTATTGAAACACTTTCTTTGTATTTATGCAAATATTTTAAATGAATATTTTGTAATTCTATGATTATACATCTATGAAATCTAAGTAATATTTTCCTTAGGCTTCAGAGACTGTTATATTTTCCTGGAAATGCTGCTTTGGAAAATAGAAAGTAAGGAATGTTCTTCTCTATGTATGTCATGCAAATGGAACTGGACTTGTTTTATCTGTGTCTTTCTTGTTGGCTCAGGGGGATTCACTAAGTAAACAGAGTGTCAAGGAGAGGCATCATTGAAGGATGCAGGTGGATCATTGCTGCTGGTCTTTTTATAAATATTGATAAGAAAGTACAAAAAAGCAAAACTATTGAGGTGAATGAGGCAAATGTATAGGCAACACATGATACTGAATGTGTGAAAGTTTGACTTAGAATTTGACTTTCCTATGTTTGCACAAGGAGTCCACATTTTTCTCCCAGTAATTCTGGTCTTTATCCTCAGGAGAGTTACTGTGCTTATCTCCTCTGAATTTTGACAACTTAGAGAAGAGTTCTTTACAAAACCATAAAGAAATGGTAGAAAATAATGCTTTGGATTTCTAGGATGACTTTATTGTCTTCCAAAATGGACAACATATTAAAGACAGATAAGGAGTTCTGTCCCTGTATCGGCCCTTTGAGTTTAGGGAAAACTTTCCCACTGCCCATGACTAATATCATAGCAATGTTTGCTAAATGTTGCATTTATTGCCTTTTGACTACTTCCTTTCACAATATAGCTTACTTTCATTAAATCCTTTTTTATATTTGTTCATATGATATCTCATTGTGAGAATATTTATGAACCAAGAAAATAAGCATTTGGAAATCTTGCATTGGATATTCTTGTTTATTTCCACATATTCTGCAATGAGAGATGTCAATTTTATTACTAGAAGAATATAATACTCATATACTATATATTCATACATGTGTAATATAAATTGTACATCTTATAATTTGTCCTTATTTTCTTCACTGTTATAAATATGGAAATGAAGAATATGTGCATTTAATGTCAGAAGTGCAGATTATCTATAGGACTGAAAGATGAGAGTATTGGAAAGTAAGACAGAAGGAAGAAAATAGGAAAGGGCAAACCACTGGTGAACACATAGGACAGTACATAGACATTGAGATACGTCAAATTTATAATTGATACACATTAAAATAGGCATTGAAAATATTTAATATATTTCAGGAGAGACTTGTTGTTAGTGCTGTCCAGTCAATTCTGACTCCTAGTGACTCTGTGGACAACAAAGCAGAACCCTGCCTGGTTTTTGTGCCATCCTCTCCCCTTCAGGCGCTCTATCAGACACTGTTCCACTGCTATTCACAGGGTTTTTGTGGACGTTTTTTTGGGAAGTGGATGGCCAGGTCCTTCTTCCTAGTCTGTCTCATCTGGAAGCTCCCCTGAAATCTGTCCACCACGGGTGACCCTGGTGGTATTTGAAATACGGGCAGCATAAATTTCAGCAACACATAAACATGCACCTGTGGCAGTGTGACAACCAAAAGATGGGTGATGTGGTTCCCTGACTGGGAAATGAACCTGTGCCAGGGAGGTGAGACCTCTGGATCTTAACGACGGGACCACCATCAGTAGAGATAGTGAAACTGATTTTCTGCTTATGAAAATTCAACTCCTTTGCCTTTATTTTTGTATACAAATAGAGATTCTTTTCATGTTTTGTTTCTTAAACTCTTTAACAATAATACATGTATCAATCATTTTATTGATTACCAGGCATTGATTATAAACTTAAATTGTGTCATTTTTTTCCAAACGGACAACAAAAAACCTTATGAGGTGAGTATTATTATTCAGATAAAGAGTTTGAGGCAGAAAAAAGTTTAAGTATCTTGCCTTCACCACATGTGTTGTTGTGAGCAATGTCTTTATTGATTTTCTTAGAGGAAAGAGAGTGAGTTTGTGTCTCACAAAGCACCACTTTTCATTTGAAAAATCCTATGAGACATGTTTCTTCTCCATAATATCTTTTCTCAGACTCCTAGCTGCTAAATTGCCTCTCTTTCTTCCTTGATCACTTTTCTCGTTCTCTTACTTTCTACTTTTATTTTTTGTTCCTAGTTCCTAATAGTTCTCTAGCTTTTCTCCGGGCCTCCTAATAATTCACCCTTTTGAAACTGATTTATTTTTATTACACTCCTGTCCACAAGCTAGTAGGACATCTGCTTTTTGATAACGTGTCAAATTATCTCCAGTGTATTCTGAGGTTGATGAGTGACTACGTTTTAAGCCAATGAAACATACATAGTTCAGCTACCAGGATTCACTCTTCTTAAAGAGTGAAGGAAGAATTTCAATTACAAATAATATTTTGCTTTAACATGCTCAAACTCCAAAAAATAAAATTTATTAAATCAAAGTGGCTAAAGGGTCCAAATATTTTAAGACCTTCTTTGAAAACCTAAATTGAGATCATATTACTGAATAATTCCAGTTCATGTTACCAAATTAATTCCAGTGATATATCATCATCCTTTATAGGTAAGTCCCCCAGCAAGATGTCTGATTGGCCTACCATTTACTGAGGACCATCATTTAATTGAGTTATTATTCTATAAAGTGAGTTTAAAATCTCAGAAGTTATTTTATTGACAGATGATGTTGGACTTCATGTAGTACCAGGTGTAACCCAAATAGTTAAAAGAATATTTTTATAAGATGAACATGGGTTTACATCATTTGGAAATTCCTACCCTTAGAAAGCTCAAAAAGCAAACCTTAATAAGAAGAGTTATTACTGACCTCGTGAAAAGTCAACAAACATAAAATAAAAAAGGGTTATCAACTGGCCTAACATAAAATAAAAGGAGAAAAAGGAACATTAAACAAATACCTTAGAGAATATTCAGTTAATTATTTCCTTGTCAATCAAAATTGTCTAGCTTTGATGAAATACATTTTATTTGAACGTTGTTTTAAAGCTAAGTCAACGTTATGTCCATTATTATATAAATTGTGTTTATGTTGGATAAAATATTTAGTTAATGCTTCTGATTTCTGCAATGCTGGAACCATTCTAAATTATGCAACTTACTGATTTATTCAAAAATATTTATTGAATATGCACTACATGGCAGATGCATATTCTAAATGGAGAGGCTGTGACTTCTTGTAAATGTTCAACCGTCTCTCAGGGGATAGAAGTGAGGGGCAGCTGTGCAGAGTTTGTCAGTTTCTATGATGTGAAGTCTCCCGTGATGGCAGATTTCAAGCTGCCGATATGACTCTACTGAATGCAGCATTGAGGAGAGACACACACAATTGGCTCTTGGGAAGTGATACAGGCAGGCTCCACACACCACTGCTGAGAGCACATCATTTTGTCTACAAAGGGGTGAGGGATGTGAGAGAATATAGACAATAAGCAATGAACTCGATAAGTAAATTATAAGTTAAGTATTTTGTAAAGGAAGGGAAAATTTAAAAACTTGGAAGTGGGAAGCTACTATAATTTTAAAAAGTGTCATTGGATAGGCCTTACTGAGGTGCCATTTGGACAGAGACCTGAAGGAGTTGAGGGTGTTAGCCATGCAGATACCTGGGAGAGCAGAACTTCAGGTTTAAGAAACATTTAGTGTAATTGCACTAAGGCCTTGGCAGGAAAATCATGTTATTTGCACATAAAGATTTGTTTCTTCCTTCCTAATATTTTTAAATATGTTTGGTTTTTGTGCTAGTGCCCTGGATAGACCTTCTAGCAAAGTATTAAATAAAAAGCAGTAGCAGGCATTTTCATCTTGTATTTGATTTTACCAAGGATATTGCTGTGGTTTCAGAAATTAAGCATGATATTTGAGGTAATTTTTTTATTATGCATATTTTCAAACATACGTTAGGATAGAAAACTGGAAAAATAAATTTCATGTACAGATCAAGCAGATTCAATAAATATGAAGACTTTTTCATATTTCCTTTACCTGTCTTTTTTAGTTTTTTTTCTTTTGTTGATGTATTTTAAACCAAAACCTAAGTCTCATGCCTTTTCACTCCTATATATTTTCAGTATGAATTTCTAAACTATATGTTTATTTTCTTGCTTAACCACAGTGCAATTTCCACAGCCAGAAAAATTAACAAAAAATCTTTGGTTATCATTTACAACCTTGCCTATACTCATATGACCCCAATTGTGCCCAAAATATCATTCTACAGTTGACATTCGAATTAGAGCCAAACCAGTGGCATCCAGCATATCTGGTTGTGCTTGCCTATGCAGGTACTGATTTGGTAGATGACCTTTATCAGGTTAATAATGTTCTGTTCTTTCTATTTTACTAAAAGACTTTTTAAAATCATAAATGGCCACTGCATTTTATCAAAGAGCATTTTTCTTTTTGTTTTACTTTTTTTCTCTTTAATTTGTTAATGTGGTAAACTCCACAAATAGATTTTCTAAAGATAAATTGTCTTTGGAATAAAATCATATGTAAAATGAAGTAGTAGGTTTCCTAATTTCTTTTAATATTTTATCTTCTATTTTATGAGTCAAATTGCTGGTTATTTTTCCTTTCTCATATTATCTTTTGATATCAAGAATGATATCAAAGTCCATGAAATGAGTTAGAAATGTTTACCGCTTTTTTCCTCTGGAAATGTTTTATAAGATTATTCTCATTCACATTCATAATAAAAAAGAAAAGTTAGAGTTAAATTTTAAAATCTTACATCTATTATTGAATTTTAGTCAAATTATCTTACATTCAAGGTGAAATAATATGTGGGTCAATGTTTATGGAAAAATCTAAGACAAGTGTGGGCAAACTATGCTTCATGGGCCAAATTTGGCCCATCGTCTATTTTTTTAAAAAGTTTCATGGGAAGATACCCAAGTCCAATCGTTTACACATTGTTTATAGCTGTTTTCATATGACAATGCAAGAGCTGAGTAGTTACATCAGAGACTCTATGGCTGCAAAGTCTAAATTATTACTGTATTGCCCTTTACAGAAAAAGTTTGTTGACCTCTGATTTTGACAATCAAAATGTTCCTACAGATTCCAAACATTTATAAAAACCACTAAGGAGTTGGTATAGAGTTATATAGAAAGCTGAGTCATCCAATAATACCAGCATAAACTTCCTCATATTTTTTGTAATAATGTTACAATTCTTTTGATTCCCAGATCTACAGCAATCTTCACTTTATTGTATATTTTTATTGAGTGATTGAGAACCAGCAATTATCAATCAAATCTAAAGTTCAATATTTTCAAATTTTCCCAATTTAGCTTAGAAATGATAGTTCCAATAAAAAGGAAGGAAACAGTGACTCCATGACCCCCCAGAAACAACTGATCTCCTCGGCGTTAAATTGTGACAACTTTGTTTCTCAGCAAATCATCGAGCTGAGTCTCTCAATTGAGCATAGTACATGAATATTATGAAGAATTTGGCCCAAGTGATTATGATTATAGTCTTTCTTCTCTTTTCAAGAAAAAAGTTAATAAAAATTTAGGATATTTTTGAGTATCCTCCATTCTTATTTCAGCTTTTGACTTCACGGAAAACAAGAAAAAATTTCATGGCCAGAGTTGTCTGATCTTGTATGATCACTGTATAAATTCTAATCAGTAAATTTTCCAATGAAGTCCCACACTCTAATGCATAAATTAGAGTGAATGTGAAAGATTTGTTTCACGAAAAAAAATTCTCAAGTTTACGTATAGTGACTGCTATTACCTTCTTTATTCCTGTCTATATGGCTTGTCACTTAAGTAATTGAATGAATTATATGTGTGAGATATTATATCAAAATAGCCACAAATATGAGAAAGTTATAAAACACTTAGCTATTGGTTATCAAAAAGAGCAGCTTAACATCAAGCATTTATTTAAATATCCCACTGAGCCACAGCAAATTGTAATCAAATTTGGTATCTAGTAATTTTTATTTCTTCATGCTTCTATTAAAAATTGGCATAATCTGTATGGCAATTATAGAGTTCCAAAAAATTGGGGGTTATTTGAAAATTTTCCCTAAGCAAGTATGTATTCATAATTGTTTTTTAAACTAAGTTGTATGGCCCAGAAATATTAAACTGCATAATGAAAAATGATTCTTGATTTCTTAAGAAAATATAATTACGTGATTTTTTTTAGTTGTACTGTTTTTCACATCGTTACTACATGAGCTACAGCATCAAGTAGATAGTGTCCATAATATTCTAATAGGTCTGTCTAAGTATGCTTATAGCAAATTAAAAATAATAGTAAACATGATTTAATATTTCCTGAATTTCTAGAAAAAGTGTTTCCTGGTCAAATCATAAAACACTGTTCTCTCTTGTTCTGTCTCCTTCTTTCTTTAATTTTCTAAGAATTATTGTGAAAAATTAGAATTAAAAAATATCTAGAAGATGGAAATGAGGTCAATCTCATAGTTAGAGGGTAGAAAGACTAGCCAAGGAGGGAAGTGCATGAGAGAAGATTCGAATTTGAACAGAAAAAAGAAAAACTTACCTATCTCTCTACTGGTGTATAGAGAGAGCTCCATATCTGTATCTGTACCTGTATTCAAATATCCTTAGTAAACTGCTGACAATAGAAGTACAAGTAATGCAAAATACCTTCAGAGAGGCTCTGTGAATATTAACAGACTTTTGAAAAGCTCTGTTTTTCATCTATTTGCTTTTGATTGTGCCTCTAATTTATGATAGCACTTTCATTTTTTCATTTGCTTGTGAAAAAGAGTCTTCCTCGCCACGTCCACGAAGGCTCGCTTGACTTGCTGATTCCGTAGGCTGTAAATAAAGGGGTTCAGCATGGGGGCCACTGAGGTGTTGAGCACAGCAACTCCCTTACTCAGAGATACTCTGTCTTTTGCTGATGGATTAATGTACATGAAAATGCAGCTGCCATAAGAGATGGAGATGACAATCATGTGGGAAGAACACGTGGAAAATGCCTTTGTCCTCTGACTAGTAGAAGGAATTCTCAAAATGGTTCTGATGATATATATGTAAGACAGAATTATTAACGCCAAAGTGAACATTAGAGTAAAAACAGCACAAGAAAAACCCATTGTCTCTAGGAATTTTGTGTCTGAACAAGAAAGGTGTAGTAAGGGGAAATAATCACAAGTATAATGGTCTACAACATTGGACTTACAGTAATCGAGCTGTATGAATAGCATGAGTGATGGGAATATGATTAAGAACGAAGCCAGCCAGGAAGCAAAGACAAGGAGTGTGCAGACTCTCCGATTCATGATGGTCATGTAATGCAGAGGTTTGCAGATGGCAATATAACGGTCATAGGACATAGCAGCCAGAAGGTAAAATTCAGTGACTCCCAAGAGAATGAAAAAAAAGAACTGAGCCATGCAATCGTTAAAGGAAATGGATTTATCTCCTGAAATAATGGTGCTCAGGAACTTGGGTGTAGTGACAGTTGTGAATGAAACTTCTAATAAGGAGAAATTTCTGAGGAAGAAATACATGGGGGTCTGGAGGTGGGAATCCAGCAGCGTGAGGGTGATGATGGTCAGGTTCCCAGTGATGCTGAGCACGTAGGAGATGAGCAGAAAGACGAAGATCACCACCTGGAGCTGTGGGTCATCTGACAGTCCCAGGAGGATGAACCCTGTTATTTCTGTGTAGTTTCCCATTTTTTTTCTTTTCTTGTGTAACCTAGAGGAGAAAACACCATGAGAAGGCTTAAAGAAAAGAGGATTATCCATGAGTAGTGCTGGAATTTGTCTCTGGAAGCAAACATATTATACCACACTAATTTAATTTAGATTTTTAAAATAAGTTAATGAAACTAGGTAACATGTTTTAAAGTAAATTTTTACGATATGCCAAGTTCTGTGTTCTACAGAGACTATTTCTTCAGAAAATCCCTATTTTACAGGTTGCAAACAGTCTAAAAAGATTTTTTAAATCTTATCCAAATCGCGTACCCTAAATGGGAAGAACAAAGATTTAAGCCTAGGTTTTTCTGTTCTGTATCATTTTCTTGTCCACATCAGCATTCACTTATTAGAAGCTCTATTTGGTCAATACCTTGAAGTAATCAATGTAACAGCACAGGAAAGCCCTTTATTCTCTTTTCCTGAATAATAATAATAATGATAATAACACATTTTAAAAGGAAGTTAAAAGTTCCCTGAATAAATTCAACCAGTCAATTTTCATATCACTCATTCTGTGTACTGTCATTAAATAGTAAAGTTTTCATTTCAGTGTCATGAGAGAAACTTTTGCAATAGAATATTTAATTTAAAGATATAGGATTGTTGATTTGTAGTATGTAATGCATCATAATACTGTGAAATTTCTCAAGTTTTTTTCTCTGACATGCCTGAGCTCTCTTATCACTCACCTCAGTATTTTCACTCAGTATTTAGCCAAAAATATCACTATGATGATTTGAAGAAACTTCCAGCTGAGATGGATGGCAGCCATTGCTGCTGGGAAAGCATACGAGATTCACAAGAAAATGAACACTTTCCTTTGCTCTTCCTCAGAGACTGGAGTGAACAGGCTGAAGAGAACTTACAAGAAAAACAGACATTACAATGACATATTCTGTAAGCAAATTAATGGCAATTCAAGTACATGATAGATATTTACAAACATAAATGTCATTGTTCTCACTGAACAATCCTCTGTAATTAAAGGCTGGGCATGGCTCTGATCTTTAAGCCATTTCTGTGATGGTTTAGGTAGAATAGTGAATAATATATCCAAACTGTAAGACACCATTTCAGGTTAACTTCTTAACTACTCATCTACATTTTTTTTCCTAGTCACATATAACTTATGGTAACAAGCTCCATATTCCTTTCTCCCCCTATCTTTTTAATGAATTCTGATTTTATTGAATATCTCACTGTTGAATCAAGCTTGTGGCTCATTGAAAGTGAAAGTTAATCTATTCAATAAACAAATACTTGCCATTGCATCAAGTGAAATAACTGGAAACGGTGAATTTTAAGGATGGTCTTGTTGAGAAAAGAACAATAGTATTCCCCTAATTGTCCAATATAAGGAAGTAAAAATATTTAAAGGCCTATTAAAGGGTTAAGAAATTGTTTTTCCTTATTTTTTTAAATGAATTATGAGAAGTAGGTGAGACGCTCCTAAATTCCACACTATAACTGGAAACTTGTTTTACCATCCTGCATCCTACATGTATGCTAAATTCTCTCTTCTTAAGTTAAAGTTCCTAGGAAGTCCTAGGTAAAGCTGGGAACACATGCATCCCTGAAGCAGTCTGCACCCTCAACATTACTACACCATTTTCTCATTCTCTATCTTTGTCTCTCACTTGACCATTTTTTCTTCCTGGTAGGTCTATATGCTAGGTTAATTTGTCAGAGAAGAGAACCGAATATTGGTTTAATTTGATATCTTGAGTAATAATTTGGCTTTATAATAACCCCTAATTTTTTTTCTGGGGTGATTCATTCCATTCCCAACTGTATTTGCTGACATCTAATATCATGTAAGAACTTCATCATGACTGAATGCAAAAAATCTCATGAGAACCAACTTAGGGTTTTTTTAGATTATTGCATTAGGACTGCCTTAGAATATTCCTAAAATTAGTTCAGAATTCCATTTCCCTGAGTCCTCTGAAAGAAAAATGAAGTTGCTTTTTTTTCCTAATGGAAAGGGAAGTCAGATCAAGTCAGATCAAAGCACCAACCAGCATGAATAGGAATAATGAAGGAAAACAAGAATCACATAAATCACTCTCAAAATCTACAGGTTTTTATAGAGATCTTCTATTTATACCCTGATCGTCTCAGCTTGTTAACTCGTATCCATATTTGAAGATAATTTTTAAGTTAAAAAAGAAAAGGAATCCTTATAGAAAGTATGGCATCAGGACTTAATATGAATTTACAATGTGCGGGATTATTGGGGCAAACTTTAGGCTTTGCATTTAAAGAGAAATGGACTAAGACTGCAACTTTCTCTGAATTTTAGGGTATTTCATTTTAAAAATGAAAATAATATTTCATGGAATTATTCTCAGGACTAATTTAAAGATTTTATTTTTCCTTTTTCTCCCCAAAGCCCCCCGGTACATAGTTGCATATTTTTAGTTGTGGGTCCTTCTAGTCGTTGCATGTGGGACGCCGCCTCAGCGTGGACTGATGAGCAGTGCCATGTCCGCATCCAGGACCTGAACTAGCGAAACCCTGGGCCGCTGAAGCAGAGCGCTCAAACTTAACCACTCAGCCATGGGACCAGCCCCACTGAGGACTAATTGAAATAAAAAGTAAAATTAATTCATACAAAAATTTTATAGTATGTACTCCCAGAGAGTGGATACTGCTAGTTTTATTATTCCTAAAAATAAAACTAGTTATCACATTTGAGGAAGATAGTTCCATTATAAAATAATAATAATAATCATTTTTGAAGGAACTCATTTGAGAGTCAATACTAAGGCTCTATGTATTTATCTCATTTACTCATTACAATAACCCTACCTTGAGTTTGAAGAAACTGACACTGAGAGAGGTTAAATAAAATAAACAAGCTCATTCAGCTAGTTAACGGTAGAATTGGAATTCTAAACTCTTTCTGTCTGAAACTGAAGCATGTGCTACTTATTAAACCTATCTTCAATGAGGAAGACCAAACTCAGAGGCAATAATTTTCTGAAAATTAATAAAGAAATAAATTGTTATGACAAATGAGAAATGTAAACATGCTCATCTTTCATAGTCCTTGATACTTACAGAAAAAGTTAGTACCTCCAAATTATTCCACTCAATCTGATGGAAAGCTGAGCTAAGAATTAAGGACTCACTGCTAAGAAAAGAAAATTTTTCATGGGCTTTAACTTTATAATCTTACCTCTATTTGTCATACAAATGCACTGCCTCTGCTGGTTGAAATTATTTAAAAAATACATGGACAACTATTTGTTAGGTTAAGAAATCTAGCATTTCTAAGGGCCAGCCCAGTGGTGCAGTGGTTAAGTTTACACACTCTGCTTCAGCAGCCTGGGGTTCACTGGTTCGGATTCTGGGTGCAGACCTACACACTGCTAATCAAGCCATGCTGGGGCAGGCGTCCCACACATAAAGTAGAGAAAGATGGGCATGGATGTTAGCTCAGGGCCAATCTTCCTCAAGCAAAAAAAAAAAGAAATCCTGCATTTCTAAAAATCACTCTCAATACTTTTGGAATTATTTTATTTCTATAGTTAATATTCTTTGATATATTTTCCATTGTAGCCTTGGGAGCAAAAATAGTGAAGAGAAGCTGGATATGGAGTTACTTTGGGCCTTTCTGAACATGGTTTCTATATGAATTTTAACCTGCATAAGCCACATGCTGTTTTATCTGCAAGATATGCCCAAGGCTCCTGGGAAATGCTCCAGTGAAGAAAATGTGCCAACAAAGGCCAAGAGGAAAGTACACTAAGGATTATAAAAATGTTATCCACATTTATACCAATATTAGAACAGGAAACTTGGGGAACAATGTCCAGAGAGATAGAAAGGGCATAAGAAGTAGGCCAGAAGCATATGGAGTATTTTGCATGCTATCTGAATGAGAAAATATCTAGATGTGCAAAGGTTTTGGGAGAGGTTTCTTGAGTTCCTAAATGAGGATTTCTCTGAAGAATAAACTTTTTTTCTTCCTGAGTAAAAAACTGGGTAAACTTAATCTTATATGTAAGCATTCTATTTTCTTTCCTCATATAATAAAATGTATCCATAAAAGAGGCTCTCTAGGCTATTAAGTATCAAATAAGTTACTAAAAAATACTAAACAGAGAGCAATAAAAAAGAAGAATGAGATAGAATTTATTGCCGGAAATGAAATACCCAACTCCAGTGTCCTCTAGTCTTCCATGTGAAAGAAGAGAATTATGCAAATCCAGCCCACTCTAGCCATCCTCTCCCACCTAAACAAGGAGAAAAAAATTTGAAGTCCAGAGGCGTAGGCTCACTCAAAGACTGAGGCCTTACCGTAGGACTATAGAATTCTTTCCCTCACCCCACACCTCACCAATACGTTTCTAAGGGCCTACTTACATCAGTTCCTTTTACACAGTACATCATGTCTGTTTGTCAACAAAAAATTACAAGGCATATCAAAAAGCAAAAGACACAAGTGGAAGATACAGAGAAAGATTCAGAACGAGATACGGTAAGAATGTCAGAATTATCAGACCAGGAATTTAAAACAACTATGATTAATGTAATAAGGGCTCTAAGAATAAGTAGACAGAATGTAAGAACAGATGGGCAAGGGAAGCCAAGAGTTGGAATTCCAAAGAAATAACCAAATAGAAGTGCAAGAGATAAAAAACACTGTCAGAGAAATGAAGAATGCCTTTGATGATCTTGTTAGTAGACTGGACATGATGGAGGCAAGAATCTCTAGCTACAGAATATTTCAATAGAACCCTCAAAAACAAAAAGTGAAGAGTAAGACTGAAAAACAGAATGGAATATCTAAGGACTGTGGGACAACTACAAAAGATGTATCATATATGTAATGGAAATAACAGAAGAAGAAGAAAGAGAGAAAGTAACAAAAGAAATATCTGAAACAAAAATGACTGAGGATTTCTCCAAATTAATGTCAGATCCAAATCATAGATTCAAGAATCTCAGAAACACCAAGGACGAGAAATGCTACAAAAACCCTACTCTTAGGCATATCATTTTCAAAGAAGAGAAAATCAAAGATAAAGAAGAAATCATGAAGGAAACCAGAGCAAAAAACACCTTACCTATAGCAGAAGATAAGAATGACATCCAACTTCTCCTCAGAAACAATGCAAGAAAGAAGGGAGAAGAGTGAAATATTTACAGTGTTGAGGGAAAAAAAGCCACCAACACAGAATTCTGGACCTGTGAAATTATCCTTCAAAATTGCAGGAGAAATAGGGGCCAGCCCTGTGACCTAGTGGTTAAGTTCGGCACGCTCTGCTCAGCGGCCCAGCTTCGGGGTCCCAGGTGCACACCTACACCACTCATCAGCGGCCATGTTATGGCCACGACCCATATACAAAATGGAGGCAGACTGACACAGATGTTAGCTCAGGGCAGATCTTCCTCTGAAAAATAAAAGTGAAGGATAAATAAAGAATTTCTCAGAAAAAACAAAATTTAAGGGAATTTCTTGTCAGTACACCTGGCTTGAAGGAAATGTTAAAAGAAGTTCTTCAGAGAGAAGGAAAATAACGTACATTGAAAACTACATAAAGTAAGGAAGAGCATTGAAAAAAGAATAAGTAAAGGTAAAATAAAAATACCTATTTTTTAATTGATATAATTGGTAACGGGTTTCTCAAAATAATAATGCCAACAATGTATTTGATTGTGTATGCTTATGTATATATCATATATATGTATGTTTATATATAAATCATAAATTGTAAGATGGAAAGGAGGAATTAGGATTATTTTGTTATTATAAGGTATTCACACTACCTATGAAGTGGTAAAGTGGTATTTGAAAATGGATTTAGATTACTGTAAATGTATACTGCAAACTCTATGGCAACCACTAAAAAAAGTTTTAAAAAAAGTATAACCAACATGCTAAGAAAAGAGAGAAAATGGAATCATATAAAATGCTCAAATGAACAACAAAATGCAAAAAAAAGCAGAAAGAAAAAATAGGAAAAAAGAACAAGGACAAAAATAGAAAGCAGTAATGAATAGGAAAGATCGTAATCCAACTATATCAATAATAATTTGAATATCAATAGTCCAAATGAACCAATGAAAAGTCAGAGATTGTCAAAGCAGGTTAAAAAATAAAATCCAATTACATAGTGTCTCTAGGAAACCCATCTTACATATGAAGACACATATAGATCAAAAGTAAATGGATCAAGAAAAATATATCATGCTAACACTAATCAAAAGGAAGCCAGATTAGCTATATTAATTTCAGACAGAGCAGACATCTAAGCAAGGAAAGTTAGCAGAAACAAAGAAGTACATTATGTAATGATAAAGGGGTTAATTCTCCAGGAAGACAAAAAAGTTTATAATGTGTATGCACCTAACAACAGATAATCAAACTATGTGAGGCATAAACTAATAAAATTGCAAAAAAGAAATAGATGATTACACTATCATAATTGGAGACTCCAACACCCCTTTATGAGAGATGAACATATCTAACGGGTAGAAAATCAGTAAGGACATAGATGAACTCAACAATACCATCAATCAACTGAATAAAATTGACATCTAGAGACCACTTAACCTAACAACAGAAGAATACACAATCTTCCCAACCTCACAAGGAACATTTACCAAGAGAGACCACATTTTGGGTCTCAAATACTTGTTAACAAATTTAAAAGTATAGAAATCATACAATATCTGTTTTCAGACCACAGTGGAATTAAACTAGAAATCAATAACAAAAAGATAACTGGACAATCCCAAAATATGCGGCAATTAAACCACATGTTTCTAGACATGTTGGACAAAGGAGAAACATCACAATAAACTTAAAAATATTTTGAATTACATGAAAATGAAAATACAACTTATGAAAATTTGTGGAATACAGCAAAAGCAGTGCTCAAAGAGAAATTTATAGCATTGAATGCATATATTAGAAAGGAAGAAGGATCTAAAGTCATTAATCTAAATTACCACCTTAGAAAACTAGAAAAGGAACAAATTAAATCCAAGGTAAGCAAAAGAAAAGAAAGAAAAACTAGAGAAGAAATCAACAGAGAAAAGTCAATGAAAACAAAAGCTAGTTCTTTAAAAAGATTAAGAAAATTGATCAACCTCTAGCCAGGCTAAGGAAAGAGAGAAGGACACAAATTACTAATATCAGAAATGAAAGGGGCCGGCCCGGTGGCACAGTGGTTAAGTTTGCATGTTCCACTTCAGTGGCGTGGGGATTGCCAGTTTGGATCCAGGGTGCGGACATGGCACCACTTGGCAAACCATGCCATGGCAGGTGCCCCACATATAAAGTAGAGGAAGATGGGCATGGATGTTAGCTCAGGGCCAGTCTTCCTCAGCAAAAAGAGAAGGGTTGGCAGCAGATGTTAGCTCAGGGCTAGTCTTCCTCAAAAAAAAAAAGAAAAAAGAAATGAAAACTAGACATCATGACAGATCCTATTGACACTAAAATGATAATAAAGGAATACTATGACAACTCAATGCCCACAAACTTGAGAACCTCAATGAAATGGACCAATTTCTTGAAAGGCACACTTTGCCAAAATTCACACAAGAATGAATAAACAATCTGAATAGGCCTTTAACTATTAAATAAATTGAAAAAATAATTAAAAGCCTTTTAAAACAGGAGCACCAGGTTCAGATAGGCTACCTGGAGAATATTATTGAACTTTAAGGAAGAAATTATGCTAATTCTCTACCATCTCTTTCAGAGGATATAAGGAAAGGGAATACTTCCTAACATAATACTTTTATGAGCCCAGCATTGCCCTAATACCAAAACCAGACAAAAACATTACAAGAAAAGAAAATTACAGACCAATATCTCTCATGAAGGTAGATGGAAAAATCCTCAACAAAATCTTTGTGAAGATATAAAAATAATTGTAGGGGCCAGCCTGATGACACAGTGGTTAAGTTTGTGCTCTCTGCTTCAGCAGCCTGAAGTTCTCAGGTTTGGCTCCTGGGCACAGAGCTAAACACTGCTCACCAAGCCATGCTGTGGCAGCATCCCACATACAAAATAGAGGAAGACTGGCACAAATGTTAGCTCAGGGCAATCTTCCTCAAGCAAAAGGAGGAAGATTGGCAACAGATGTTAGCTCAGGGTCAGTCTTTCTCACCAAAAAAGAAATTGTAGTAATTATATGTTATGACCACATGGGATTTACCTCAGGTATGCAAGCCTGGTTCAATATTTGAAAATCAATTATTGTAATCTATCAGATCAATGGATTAAACAAGAAAAATCATGTGATCATATCAATAGGGTTTAGAAAAACACTTTTGCGAAATCCAATACCCCGTCATGATAATAACTCTTAGTAAACCAGGAATGTAGAGGAACTTGATAAAGCTTACATCATCCTTATTGATGAGAAATTCAAAGCTATGCCAGTAAGATCAGATAGTAGGTAAGTATATTCCCCCTCACCACTCCTTTTCAACCCCATACTGGCAGGCCTTGCAAATGAAATAAGGCAAGAAAAGGAAACAAAAGGTACAGAAGTTTGGAAGGAAGAAGCAAAACTGTTACTTTTCACATATAACATGATCATCTGTGTAGAAAATCCAAATAAGCAACAAAACGACTCCTGGAATGAATAAGCATTTACAGCAAAGTTGCAGGATACAGGCTTAATATACAAAAGTCAATCACTTTCCTATGTACCAGCAATGAACAAGTGGAATTTGAAATTAAAAACACAAGACCATTTACATTAGCATCCAAAAAAACGTATACCTAACAAAATGTGTATGAGACCTCTGGGAGAAAAACTACAAACTCTGAGGAAAAATTCAAAGAACTAAATAAATGGAGAGATATTCCCTGTTCATGGATAGGAAGACTCAGTATTGTCGAGTTATCTGTTCTTCCCAATACAATCTATAGATTCAATGCAATCCCAATCAAAATCCCATCAAGTTATTTTGTGGATATTGACAAACTGATTCTAAAGTTTGTATGGAGACACAAAAGACTCAGAATAACCAACACAATATTGAAGAAGAACAAAGTTGGAGGACTGACACTCCTCAGATTCAAGACTTACTATCAACCTACAGTAATCAAGATAGTGTGTTACTACCTTGACAAATAGGTCAATGGAACAGAATAGAGTCCAGAAATAGATCTCCATAAATATAGTCAATTGACCTTTGACAAAGGAGGAAAGGCAATACAATGGAGCAAAGATAGTCTTTCCAACAAATGATGTTGGAACAATGGGACATCCACATGCAAAAAAGAAATGAATCTAAACACAGATCTTATATTCTTCACAAAAATTAACTCAAAATGAATCACATACCTAAATGTGAAATGCAAAACTATAAAACTCCTCGAAGATAACACAGAAGAAAACCTAGATGAACTTAGGTATGGCAATGACTTTTCAGATACAACAACAAAGGCATGATTCCTGGAAGAAATAATTGATAAACTGAACTTCTTTAAAATTAAAACTTCTTCTGTATGAAAGACAATGACAAGAGAAGTAGAAGAAAAGGCACCGTCTGGGAGAAATATTTGCAAAAGAAACATCTGAAGGAAGACTGGTATCCAAAATATGCAAAGAACTCTTAAAACTTGGCAATAAGAAAACAAACAAGCTGATTAACAAAAGGGCAAAAGATCCTAACAGACACTTCCTCAAAGAAGATATACAGATGGCAAATAATCATATGCAAAAATGTCCTGCATCATAAGTCATTCGGGAAATGCAAACTAAAACAACAACGAGAGAGTGCTGCACACCTATGAGAATGGCCAAAATCGGGAACACTGACAACATCAAATGCTGGCAAGAATGTGGAGCAACAGAAACTCTCTTTGATTACCAATGGGAATGCAACGTGGGAAGGCAGTTTGGTGATTTCTCCCAAAAAGAAACTTACTCTTACTGTACAAACCAGCAATCACACTCCTTGGTATTCACTCAAAACTGTTAAAAAACTTATATCCTCACAAAAACAGAGAAACTGTTATTCTTACCTTTACGAATGCTTCTTTTCTCATTCTGTGCTCTACCAGTGTGCTATATCCTCTCTCTTGTATTTAGGAGCTCTTCTGAAGGTATATATACACAATGGAATACTACTCAGCCATAAGAAATGATGAAATCTGGCCATTTGTGACAACAAGGATGGACCTTGAGTGTACTATGTTAAGTGAAATAAGTCAGAGGAAGAAAGTCAAATACCATATGATCTCACTCATAAGTAGAAGATAAAAACAATGACAAACAAACTCATAGAAACACCAACTGGATTGGTGGTTACCAGAGGGGAAGGGAGGAGGGAGAAAGGCAAAAGGGATGATTAGGCATATGTGTGTGGTGGTGGATTGTAATTAGTCTTTGGGTGGTGAACATGATGTAATCTACACAGAAATTGAAATATATGACAATGTACACCTGAAATTTATATAATGTTATAGACAAATGTTACTGCAATAAAAAAAGAAAAGCATTATCTTCTCTAATCCTATTGATTTATCAATTTTTTGTTAATTTATTTCTTAGTGCCCTTCTATTTAATATGTTTTATCAATTTTTATCATTCTTCATTTCGGCGCTTCAATTGTCCTAATATTGTCAGTGGGAGCTCTTTCTAAGTGAATCCTATATCATTTGACATGTTGCTACATTTTTTTGCGCCTTTCTTTTTTGGAACAAGACACTCCAGTCCATCTTGTTCTTTCAATGTTGAGTCCTGGAATCAACCATTTCTCCAGCTCTCAGAGATTACTTTTAGCAAAAAATGGTACTTAGATTCCAAAATCTGTACGCTTTATGGGCTCCTTGCTATTGGGTTATCATTATTCCTTGGAATTTTCATGTAACAGAGAAAGGAAATACATTTTAACATTGTATACAAAGGTAAATTCACATTGACATTTCTTATTCCAGTGTGATAACACAGAATTTTTCCACTTCTTCTCTTGTACCACATTTGGATGTCTTCCCCCACAGTGAGAAACCTGGCTCCAACAACAATTACTCAGTTCTACAACACACACAAAATAGTTTCTGAATTATTTACTCCTAATATTATAACAACAAGCCTACTATAAAGTCCAAATATTTTTGCAGTTTTTGGCCAGTTGTCAAAATGTTATCTTGAAAAATTACTTGTTTCAGTTCTTTGTTCTCATCCCTACATGGTTATTGATTTGTTTTAGAATTACGTTCACTTGTGAGTATACAATTTTAGGGTTTTTTCCCATTCTTCCTCATTTAATTTTATCTTTCAGATATGTGAAGTGGTGAAAATAACTCAAAAGTTAAAACTATAAAAATAGGTAAACTCAGAAATGTATCACTTACATTTTTTACTCCATCGATCTCTCCTTTCATGCCTGAGTACGTTTTAATTATAGAAGCTTTATGTTGTATTTTAATATCAGTATGGTTAGTCCTCTCATATTGCTCTTTTTTGGTCAAAATTTCCTAATTGTTATTGAATATTTGTTTTTCCATAAGAAATTTCGTATTGGTTTTAGTATAAGTCCTCTTCCACTTGGGCCAAATGACCAAGAAGTTCTAATGCTATTTGAAGTGTCAGTGACAAATAGGGATGCTATATGGCACTTCTGCTTCACCACAAGTGGAAATTCGTAACAAACTGTGATTATGGAGCAGCCTATTGCACATTTAAATTCTCCTTTTGAACAACACTTTCTGGCTTGCTACTGGGTCCAAGTAGAGACTAAAAAACAAACCACAGGATTTCAATTGACCATTAGACTTGAGCTTTCCATAATGAACTGAGTGTTGTAGGACCCTCCGAGCTATAATGCTGGTCATTCATGACAGAAATCCATCATCAAAAGAAAATAGTGCTGGTGGGCCAGCCCGGTGGTGCAGCAGTTAAGTTCGCAGGTTCCACTTCTCGGCAGCCTGGGGTTCACCGGTTTGGATCCCAGAGCGGACATGGCACCCCGCTTTGCAGGCCATGCTATGGTAGGTGTCCCATGTGTAAAGTAGAGGAAGATGGGCATGGATGTTAGCTCAGGGCCAGTCTTTCTCAGCAAAAAGAGGAAGATTGGTAGTAGTTAGCTCAGGGCTAATCTTCCTCAAAAAAAAAAAGACGACAGTGCTTAGGAAAGCAGACTCAAATAGGTCCAGAGGCACAAGTAAGGCATAGGAACAAATGTTTTAGAATTCTTCAAAACAAATTTCAAAAAATTCTCTTCCTCTGTCCATATGTATGGCCTCATTGAGAGTACCTAATAACTAGGTGCTTTGATCAAGGAATAAAAATATGTACTTAGTCTTACAGATATTCTGCATAACAGACTAGCATCCACTCAAAAGTGAATGATTGATAGATAAAATATATGCCCTGTAAACAATATATTTTTTTAATGCTGATATAGCTATATCAATATTAGTCAATGTAGACATTATGGAATAAAGTGTACTTCCAATAGGAAAGAATTAGTAGTTTTTCATGATTAAAAAAAGTTAAATTCACCAAGAAGATATAACAATTCTAAATTTGTGTCTGAATAAAAATACAATATTACTATTTTAAAAAATAAAAAATTGACATAACTACAAAGAGAAAGAAACAACTCCACAGCTATTCTGGGAGATTTAAATAACTCAGCAATGATACAAATAGTAAAAGTGTAGAAGATTTAAATTATGTGAATAATGGACTCAATCCAGTCGACTTAAATAGAACACTGCACTCAACTACCACTACACATAATTTTCAAATGTTTTAATGTTTTACAGAACCTTTTTAGAAATGTTTTGAAATACTTAAAAACTCTGACCATAATCTAGGCCATAAAGTAAGATTCAACTAATTTAGAAGGATTTAATTCAAAGAAAGGATGTTTTATGACACTATAAAGAGTTTTTGAAAATTTTATGCTCTAGAGGATCCATTTAAAGCAAACGGAGGCCAATACAGCTCAGTGGCCTCTCCTTCATGGGAGAAGAGAAGAATGGAGCAGGAGTACAGTGTTTGGGCTTTTCAGGGGCTGCCCAAGGACTGGTGTCTGTCTAGTCCATCTTGAAGTTTTTGTGGGACCTGACATACTCTAGATGCCTGGGCTCTGGTGAGAACAATAAAGAGCTGAATGGCATGCTCTTGGTTCAAGGACCTGAGTTACAGCAGACAGAAACAGGAGAAACAAGAGGTTATGAGCTCCATCTAAAAAAAGAACAAAATTTTCTAATTAAGAATCTCTAAACATAAGTCTGAGAAGACATATCCTCAGAAAAATTTTGAGAGGTCCCCAGTGTTAAGCAGCTCTGGCTGTTACGTCAAGCAGACATCTGACAATAGTTTATTCTAGATTAAAAAACACTGCAAATACTGGAAACCTATGTAGCTAACCTTGTCATTTGCAATTAGTGACGGCTGTGGTTCGTCTTTTCCATTTCTTTTAAGTTGCATGTATTTTTCTGTATTTACTGCATTCTGGATGACCCCTCCAGCATAATGTTGAAGCAAAGCGGTGGGAGTGGGCATCCTTATCAGTCACCTCCTTTCATAGAATATGCTTGTAACATATCTAATTAAGTGTAATATTTGTAACAGGACCTTTTAAACCAACTTTTTTTAACAAATATTTTTAAACTTTAACTAGAATGAATAATACAATAAATTCTTAAATACTTACCATCCGTATTCATCAATTATCAGCACTTTACCTAACTTACTTCACCTGTTTTTTTTTTTCTTTGCTAAAATATCTTGAACCAAATCTAAGGCAGCATGCTACTTGAGTATAAATAACTCTGGAACTATAGAAGCTTTCAAATTGGATCTTGAAAGATGAGTAAGAATGGGAAATCTTAGGTGTAAAGGCATAGAAAAATAGAATTTCTAGAATGTGTTAAAAGATGTGTAGCTGACAATAGATTCTAAGTTAAAGCAGGAGAAGGAATAGATGGTGAGAGAGTAATAGATAAAAATGGATTAAGGCTGAACTTCAGGAGTGTCAATATGGCTGGCATGAGTCCAGAGAAACAAAGGCAAAGTCACAATCAAGAGAGAGAGCAGAATCAGTTACATAATAAGAGAAGATTTAAAAACTGGGAATGAGACCACAGATATTTGAAAAGCCAAATAAGGATATTACTGAAAGAAGTACCAAGGACTTGGGTGACAGAAATTAGTGTAACTATGTCAGAAAAGGGTAGTGTTAGAGTTGGCCTTGGTAGAAATGATTGTCCAGAAGAATCGCTATCAGAGTTTCCAACCTGTTTGTATGACTCCATAGGTTACACTGTGTATGTTAGAGAGCCTGGCTATATTTTGCAAGGCCACTTGTAAAATAAATAGTCCATGGTTTGTTTTATTAATTGCCCTCAACAATTTTCAAAATGCGTCAGTATCAGCCTCTGAGGATTTCCCACTTGGCCTGGGTTAGAAGGGTGAGGTAAGGGCGTGCTCTATTTCTCAGGAAGTTAGAGAAAGTCCCCTTGATGGGGAAACAGTAAAATGAGCTGGCAGTCCTATAACTAATTTGCTTTCACCCTTAAGACTTATATCAGAAAAATCTCCCGAAGAATCTAAAATAACTCTAAATCAATTATCATAGACCATACGAATACTTTAGAGTAGTTTTTAAGAATTTCATAATTTGTTCCTGGTTTATCACCCGTATATAACCTGTTTCCTAATAATACTGCATTATACATCAATATCAATATTCCAAAGATACTCTCCCTTCTCTGGCTTTTAAAAATTCCCCCCATTTTGGAATTCTTAGCAACGCCAACTCTGCTAATGTATAATACATTCCTCAGTGTTGTGTGAATGTCCAATCCTCTCTGTCAGCTTTCCATAAATATCCCCAACTGAGTAGCAATTTTCCTCCTCATCTGTTATGGAGTTTATTTATACATCCTTTCAAACACTAATAATCTGCCACTTAATTTTTATATTTATGACTGTATCTGTCAGTTTGAGTGAAGTTCTGAAGGAATATAAAAATTCTCTTTGAACATATTCACAACTATACCAGTATATATAAAAATAATGATAATCATAATTATTACTTGAAAGCTCATTATGTTATGTTCATTACAGATTTCATCCCATCCCTACATTATCTTGTTTAAGATGTTATGCCTGGCTTATAGGTAAGGAAATATATGCTCAGAGAATATGGAAATCTCAGGTTTTCAACCATTTTTCTTCTTTAGCATTCAATTGCTGAATCTGCTTGGAAAGGGTGAAATTAAGAAACCATTCCTATCTTCCATCTAACACTTTGAATTCATTTCCATTTTCTATCACTTTTTTCTCAGTAAATCTTATGCTAAGTAGGATTATTATCTTATCCCAGTAGGATATATTGCATGACGATCATTAAGAATTTTGCACTACCAGTTAAAATTAAATTTTGTTTTCTATTACTAAAAAGTGCAGTTGATAAAATTTAGAATATTATTTACTATCATAAACCCTTGTTTCAGCTTTTGACTTCATGGGAAAACACACACACACATACAACACATATCTTGCCTAAATATTTTAGACAATCATTATTGCACTAAGTAGAACAGAAAGAAAAGAACTTTTCACAGATAAACTCATAATTTTATAAACATTGGAAAACTTTTACTTTGTTGTAAAGCTTTTATTTTCTACAAAACTTAACCATAAATAACTGTTTAGGTATAAATAATTGCTATTTTCAAGCTAGTCCAAAACTTGAGAAAGAGACCTGTGTATTATTTTTTTAGCTACTGATAGACAGAAAATAGTGTATTTTCTACTCAATTATAGAAAATGAATTTATCTTAGCTATCTAACATACATTCTCACTAGTTTTTAACATCTGTGTATATATGTATGCATATATGTAGGTACATCTGTATGTATATACGTTCCTATCAATCATTCTATAGAGAGAGATATCTTGGGATTCAAAAATATAGAGATACACTTAGTACCTATCCCTAAAATAGTTTATCCCGATAATGGTTTACGCCTCCTTACTAATAGATAAATTCGATGGACATACCCAATTAAAATGAGTAATAAAAACATTCTTTGCTTTTCAAATGGATGCATTTACATTTCTTTAAATTAGACAGCAACTTTTCATATATTTCCTAAAACGTCAGCAACAGAGAGAAGGGAATTTCTATCAAAAATAAATGAATAACATAAAATTATGTTTTCTGTGTATAACAAGTGAAATATCTTATCAATATTGGTAAAGCCATTCCAAGATTTCTTGGACTCATCTTTTTTTTCCAGAACAAAACTCAAACATGATTTCACTTTCAAAATAATTATTGAAAGGGCTGTAATTTAAAAACGTATTGTTCAAAGAAGCAGGAGTCACAAAGACACAAGGAAAATGTTTTAATGAAATAAATATATTAAACAAATATGCTTGTAAACAGTGAGAAAAAAGAAAGAGATAAACAAGGATGACAGGAAGGCTATATTGATTTGAAGAGGCCACTCAAAATTCACGTCAGTGTTTTAAATTTCCACTCACTGTGAGTCTCATTCATGACACTGCATGTTTATATTTGCTGTGACCAATACATTCTTCCTCGCCATGTCCACGAAGGCTCACCTGACTTGGTGATTCCGTAGGCTGTAAATAAAGGGGTTCAGCATGGGGGCCACTGAGGTGTTTAGCACAGCAACTCCCTTGCTCAAAGACACTCTGTCTTTTGCTGATGGATTAATGTACATGAAAATGCAGCTGCCATAACAGATGGAGATGACAACCATGTGGGAAGAACACGTGGAAAATGCCTTTGTCCTCTGACTAGTAGAAGGAATTCTCAAAACTGTTCTGATGATATATATGTAGGAGAAAATCATTAATGCCAAGGTGAACATTAGAGTAAACACAACATAGGAAAACCCCATTATATCTAGGAATTTTGAGTTTGAATAAGAAAGGTGTAGTTAGGGGAAATAATCACAGGTAAAATGGTCTACAACATTGGACTTACAGTAATCGAGCTGTATGAATAGCATGAGTGATGGGAATACGATTAAGAACGAAGCCAGCCAAGAAGCAAAGTCAAGGAGAGTGCAGACTCTCTGATTCATGATGGCCATGTAATGCAGAGGCTTGCAGATGGCAATATAACGGTCATAGGACATGGCAGCCAGAAGGTAAAATTCAGTGACTCCCAAGAGAATGAGAAAAAATGAGCAATACAAACATTAAAAGAAATGGTTTTATCTCCTGAAATAGTGGTGCCCAGGAACTTGGGTATTCTGACAGTTGTAAGTGAAACTTCTAATAAGGAGAAATTTCTGAGGAAGAAATACATGGGGGTCTGGAGATGGGAATCCAGCAGCGTGAGGGTGATGATGGTCAGGTTCCCAGTGATGTTGAGCATGTAGGAGATGAGCAGAAAGACAAAGATCAGCACCTGGAGCTGTGGGTCATCTGACAGTCCCAGGAGGATGAACTCTGTTACTTCTGTCCGGTTTCTCATTCTCAGATATTATTTGTTTTCCTCCTGCAGATCTATGGGAGGAAGCACAAAAAGCAAACTAGAAGAGTCGCTTAACAAATATCCAAGTGTGGAGCCATAATGTGGCTGAAATAGTATGTCATTTCACCTCAGGGGAAATTTAAAGCAAATTGATAACAGCGATCCGTTAATTTCCACTCTTTTACGGATGAAAACTCTTTGGTTGAGGCTGACTTAAAAAAAAGTCAGTATCACAAAGCTTGCAGTAATTGGGCAGGGATTTCTTCCCAGACTTTTCTGACTCCACATATTACCTATGAACTCTCAAGGATGTGACCACAAGGTTCCTTCCCATTGAGAACCATCTTTGTGCTATGGCTCCAATCCCTTTCTATGTAAGTTAAAAGTTTAATTACATCAAGAATCCTCAAAAATGAGAAACGAACTTTTTTTTTAAGTGACTGTTTTGTCTTCAGCCATCTATCAGCTTTTGCTAACACTCAGTTTTTCCAACTCCTACTACTACCTCATTGGAACTCAGAAACACTAAAGTCATTGCCACGAGCAACTTCAGATGTAGAGAGAGAGGGGAGAAAGAGGTGGAAAATAATTTAAGGTAGGAGGGCTTAAAATTGAGGTTGATTATATCTGAATACATGGCAATATTTTATGACACTTCAGCCTATGTGTCATTTTTATGACTTTTATTCCTATACAACTTAGTTCCCTATTTAAAATTGCTATTATTATTATTATATTGAAGAATTTCCCTCAGTTAGAGTTACATAAGTACTCTCCAAGAAAGCTGAGGTTGTTTAATTTCTTTATTCGTATGTGTTTTTAAAATAGTTTTAATTTTTTTAAAACATCAAATTTAAATGGTATTACCATGGATATTTCCATAAGGAAGAGTGAGGGTATCTAGGTTTGAATCCAAGCCACTTACCAGGTCTGAAAATCACTTAGTCCCTCTGTGCTTCATCTATAGATACACAGTTTATTCCTCTGTATACAAGCCTTCTCATAAGGATACTGTGAGCATTAAATGAATTAATGTATGTGAAGCATTTAGAAATTCGCTTAGCACTTAATAAAAGCCTTATAAGACTTTGTTCAATGGAGAAAATGTTCCCTAACCACTGAGCTGAAAACTTTGGGATTAAGATGGTGTCCTGTGTAAAAGCTGTGTCTAAGATAAGTAGTAATTAGTAAATTTATCACCAAGAGAATCACATAGAACAATAACAACCAAAGAAAATGAGGTAGAATCACTTGGGCGTACAGTACCTGTCAGGCATTCTAGGCAACTGAATCTTAGCCTTGTTCTTCCACTTTGTGTATGTGGTGACCTCTCCCGCCATGGTGTATCTGCCTTCTCCACCCCATCACCACCCCCATCCCACCCACACACACAATCCACTTCTCTCATCTTCAGCTAGGATTTGATCACCACATTTGAGGCATGTTATTTATTTGCAGCATTGCTACCAATTTTGCTACCAATGGCCACTTCATTTCTCTGCCCCTCATTAGTAATAGTACTCTTTATGAGAATGATTGTGAAGCTTGCATTAAAGAAGATATATGTAAATAACTGGCATTGTGAGTAGCAGATTTCAATAACACTCAAAATCACCTCTTTCCTTGTTCCCACAATACTACGTTTAAGACTTATTGCACGAGTTCCATAAGAATCTTGTACTCGTTCTTCCCAGCCCACCACACATCCTGTGCTAAAATCTCCTGCCAACTCCTCCACTGCTCTGTGCATTTCTGAAAGTTAGGACAGAGTCTTAGCTTCAAGGCTATTGCAACACAATCCAGTGCCTAGTATAGTCATAGTAGATTAAAACAGATGCTCGTCTAATTAATTAATTAATGTTGAGTTTGTTATTGAATCACCTACTGCCATCAGGTACAATTCTTTATTTTATGACAAATTTTAGGCTGAATATTGTGTCGGTTGTATCTATGAGATGTATTTTCCTACTTTACCTACTTTTCAAGATGTATTTATCTACTTGATCTAAACTTCCTGTATAAGTAAATTTATGATAAAGGACATGTAAAACAAGCCAAATTTTTTATATAAAATTTAAAAGAAAACTTCATAAAATATTGTTTCAAAATTACTTTCCTTAAATTTCTTTAAAACTCCTCCTTTTAATTAGTTTTCCTCCTGCTCATTAACATCACTCTGCCTTCAGCAGGGTTTGCTTTTTGTTGAAAGCGTTAGTGTTTCCTAATATCTTGAAATCACTAAAAGCATTTTCATCAAATGTGCAAGATTTGATTTCAATCTCAAGATTGAAATTTTTGCAATAACTTACTGGCATTCGAGATCCAGGTACCTTTTTTAAAAATATTATATCATTACAATTCCATAGTGAATAATGTAGCATTGCACTATATTTTTAACCTTATTTCAACTTTTTTGCATGTGTTTTTCCTCTTAAGTTTCCAGTTAATTTTAACACTTTTCTGAATAATATACATTGACTTACATCTTTTGGCTACTGATTAAGCCTGTGAAGGAGTATATGAACAGCTGTGAAGAGAGGTATTAATATCTGTCAGGTTCATGTGAGCATCAGTGAAAACGAATATATATATAGCCAGTCTTCTAGGGCCAGAAAAAATAAGCTTAAAGAAAGCCTAGCAAGAGATAATCCAATACCACAGAATTGGAGGTGATGTACTATACTTTTTATGTAAAAACTTGATTCAAATTCAATGGATTGTAATCACTTACCAACTTCAAATAAGCCTGATAAGAACTATTTGCATTCATTCATTCATTCGTCAGGCTTTTGAGAGAAATACACCAATGGTTAACAAGGTGCATATGATTCCTAGAGCTTTTAGCCATCACAAGGATGTACTCAGGTAGAGTGTGAAGGATATCTCCAAGCATTTAGCTCATCTTTTCAGCTTTTTATTTCTGAATGCGGGTCCATATTTCCCCCAGGAAGAACTTGGTTTAGGTTATTAAGCTTTATATTTCCTTCCACCCATTTCATCAAAATCAATTCTTACTTACCTTCTAAGAATCACTGAGACAGACTCTTTGAGATATTAAAAATGAAAATCAACAATGATATTTCATATTTGTTAAATAAGCTAGTCACAAAGCATCTTCAAGGCGCCATTCTGAAAACACCTATGTATCTTGCCCTTCCAAAATCCCTATCATCAAGTTAACGTTAACAATAACTCTTTAGATAAACTAGCTATTGATATCTTTGAGACCTAAGGTGAGAAAAGGACTCTATATTAAAGGATACATTAAGTTTGAAGACCAAAGGATGTTTCTCCAGGAGACTGAAGATAAGAGCCTTAGACTGGTTTCATCTTACTTCTCGTGTGGTTACATTGGGTGGAAATATCCTTCATCAATGCAATAACTTTGAAAGTCTACTTGCTTCAACTATTTTTATGTTTACTAAATTCTTTCTTCTTCAGTTAAACCTCATTAGAGACCATTAGAAAAATTTCACAAACCATATCTCCAAAGCAATGTGCTTTATTGTTCATATCACTTTGTTTCTAGTTTCTACTTTGAGTTTAAAGAGTTGTTCAGGGTTTAGGCTAATACATTAGAGAAAAGGAAAATTGCTTAATTCAATGCCATGGGTAAAATCTAGTTCCGCTTCCTAATTACATTTATTTTGCACACTGCTCAATCATTCTGGGCTTTAGGCTATGACACAGGTTCCTTTAATAACTTCTCTTGGCCTGAATGAAGCAAAGACTCCTCCCCTCAGGAGATCCAGTGGTTGGAAGGATTGTTTTATTAGATGCTTTTTACTCTTTTCTCACAATTATTTTAGTCGACTGTTTCCCTGGAGAAATCTGAATAGTTTCTATTTCTTCATTTCAGTAATGATGGGCAGGTTCAATTCTCAGCATTCATACCAGTGTTAATCAAATCAAATCAAATCAAAGGAAAAGAGAGATCATCATCACATTTAATAATAATTTCAGACATAGTGACACTCTTATCTGTAGAGGTTAGTGGTGAATATCAACTCATAACCTCACATCTTCCATTCATTATCTAGTCACCTATAATTTAAACAAGGCAAGACAAATAAAGATTATTATTTTTATAGTATCTTTTATAGTATTTTATAGTATAGTATCAAAACACTATTAATTTCTTATGACATTCTGGAATAAACTATTATCAGAGAAAGTATATGGGCTCTGCAGTTAGAGAAACATGGATTAAAATACAAATGGGCCACTTGATGGATTTGTGACGTTGGATACGTTACTTAATTTCTTTAAGTTTCAGTTTTCTTTGTTTAAAATGGAGTTGAAATTTCAAGGGTGTTTTTGAGAAGTAATTGAAATAATGCAAACGAAAGTACTCTATAAAACACATTGCACTTAATATTCTTTTAGAATAGCTGTTTTATTATCTTTATTTTTCTTTTAGTTGGAATTAACTGCTAGGAAGGATATTCATAGTAATTGTGATTTAGCAAAAGCATTATTTGTTCCAGAGAAATACTAAGGACTTTTGTATTTCATCTCATTTAGCTCTTATAACACACCTACGAAACTTCTATCTTTATTCCCAAATACAGAACAAGGCTCAGAGAGGTTGCCCACCTTACATATCTGTACAGTTACCAAACATCAAACACAATCAAAAACCACCTGCAATTAAAGTCTTAAACAAAGTACTACATAGCCTGTATTAAATTAGAAACACACAGACAAGGGATAGTAATTTCTTGCCTTTATTTAACAGAGAATGAATAAATTGCTATAATAAAAATATACACTAACCACTTTTTACATTTTTTAATTTATCCAGTTACAATATATAACTCCAATATATCCTAGTCAATTTGATTAAAAGTTAAGCTGATAAGTAATGAATCAATGATAAGGTTCGGGAGACCGCCATTGCCTCCTGTATGACCGACTTACCTGTGATTTTCATACAGGCTCGCTGACATTCAGAATGGCTGGGATATAAAAAATATTAGCAATTGCCATTGTTGTAAGCCAGGGAAACCACCTTTCTGAAAACATTTGCTCTCATTGAACAAATTTGCGTTCTACTGTCAATGTTTTCGTCTGAAATTTTCCATTTTTTCCAGAGGGAATGTATTTCTCTAACTACAGAGAGTGAGAAAGGAGAAAAGATAGTAAAGAGAAAAAAATATCAGAAGGTGCTTTAAAACTCTCTGGTATAGCTTCTACATAGAGTTTTACGTAGTACAAGCCAGTTAATTTTTTAACTCTTCTCTCTGCCTCTGGCTCAAGGGGTCTAATTCAGTGAATCGAAATTGCCAGACCAGGAATGTACACAAAACACTAAGGAATACAAAACACGATACACACTAGTATTGAAATCGGAAAAGGACACTTGGGGGACAGCGTCCAGTGAGGCAGAAAAAAGTAACAACATGCAAACAACAACATTAAGTGTGATGTTTGTTTCCCTTAACATTATTTTTCAGGTAGAGTTTAGCAACCAAATATCTTAATTCCTGACGCAGATCTCTACCCAATACTCCATGACTTTTTTTTTTTTTTTGAGGAAGATTAACCCTGAGCTAACTGCTGCCAATCCTCCTCTTTTTGCTGAAGAAGACTGGCCCTGAGCTAACATCGGTGCCCATCTTCCTCTACTTTATACGTGGGACACCTACCACAGCATGGAGTACCAAGCAGTGCCATATCTGCACCCAGGATCTGAACCAGCAAACCCCAGGCCTCTGAAACGGAATGTGTGCACTTAATCAACCACTGTGCCACCAGGCTAGCCCCACCATGCCATTTTTTTAAACTAGTAATCTACCACATTGTACTAAATACATTCGTTAACTCCATTGTTTTTAATCTGCCTTCCAAAAAGAATCTTTGGTACCATAATACAGCTAAGACATAGTACTTTTTTTCCTGCTCCCTTCTTGCTCACCAAGAATGGCAACTGAAGAGTTTCTTGTTTTGATTAATGTTGTACTTTACATGCCAATTATAATATTAGGAGTTAATACCTTCCTTGATGAGACTATCATAATATAAACATGCCCAAATGAGATAGTGTGAGTGAAAAAAGCCAATAAAATTGTGCAAGTCCTTAATAAAGGCTATGCAAAATTTTCAGGTCCTTACAGAGTTTCAAATATGTATAGAATAGAGCAAACACAATTTTTCATTTGTTTATTTTGTTTTGTTTTTTCCAAATCAAGCTATTATATTGGCTATTATAGCTGAAGACCTCAGGCAAGTTACTCAACTTTTCTGAACATCAATTTACACATTTGTAAAAAAGAGGTAATCAGGTCTATTCTCTATGAAAGATATATTATTATTTATGACGTTCCTATCAAACTTCCAGGATGCATAAGAGTAATGCTAGCTGCGTAAATATTCCTCTTTTACTTATTTTTTAAATAACAAAGATAAGCAAGGAGAGTATATGAAATGAGTCATTACACATACCTTCAGTATAACTAAGAGATACAGGATATTATGAACTTCAAATTATTTGTAAGTAGGAAAATAAATATCAAAGTCAAAAATTAGTGTACATATATGTTCAATATTTTGGCAAAATGACTCTGAGATATACATTTGTTCTAATTTTTTAACCCTAAATCCTAGTTTTGAAAAATCACCCTGACATTCATTTTAAAAAAACAAACCCACTTCGTGCAATCTGCACAGGTTTAAAAAAAAATGATAGAAAATTGCATGAATGAATTAATTAATGAACAAATGAACAAACATAGTTTTCTTCCTAGGGTCTAGAATTTGTTGAGTGTAAAGAATTTATCCTAGAAGACCTTGTAGCAGAGGTCTCATTCTCCCTGGGACACAATTCTAGAGCTTAATATCTAAATTTGCAAGTCTCCTGGGAAAATTAAATTCCTTTAGTAGTAATATAATTTGTTTCCCTACTTTTACCACAGTTTTCCCTCGTTCTTTTCTCCATCAGAAAACCATCTAGTGTGCCCTGTAGAACACACTTTTCAACCAGGGAGCCAAAGATGTCTGACGTACTCTGAATGTATTACAGGGATTTAAGCAGTCATAATGTCAGACACTTCAAACAGTGTCCTATTTAACGATGGCAAATTGAACGAGAAGGTGCAAAATGAATCCCATCTCTCCTCACTTGTCTCCACTACTGACCTCAGTCTTTGGGCAGAGCCAGTGATAGAAGCAATGCTTTGCAACTTCTGAGACCGCGTCTTTGGCTTTAAGTGTCTGCACTGAATTGTCTGTTGCCAACTCAACATCACACATGACTTTCTTAGTCATTCTCTAATTGCAGAGGAGAAAGTGGATGCCATCTCCCAGAGTCCCCTTCCCTGTATGCTTCTAATTTATAGTTTGTCAATGAGAAGACTTTGTGCAAAATTTGGAAGTTGGAAGAGAAGCAGAGGCTATTATCCATCTCCAGAGATGCTCATAGTCATACTGGCGAGCAGAGGCAAAACCCATAGTGGATTCTCAGTGAGAACTAACCACTTTACTGCTTAGACTATTGGTACATGCTTTCTCAGAAGTTACTGGGTTATTGCAATTTCCCACTAAGCTTTCTTCAACAATTCTGTACAGGGCTTCATCTTGAGATCTGTGGTATTAGTTTTCTCAACATTCTATCTGTTGTTCAAACTTTTGCTCCCCAATCTCTCCCATTATTTTTAAAAACTGCAATTCTTCCAGTATCCCCTTTGTTTTCAGAATACATACAGAAATTCTACTTTCTACTGAACCCTGAGTGATATAGAATCCATTCTTCAAGAATCTTCAATTTGTAATTTCCCATGATTGCAGTATTTTCTGATCTCATATATATTTGGCAGCGTAACTTTAAACCAAATATGCTGATTCATGGTTAGTAAAGACAGGAAGTAAGACAGTGTACTACTCAAAAGCAAGTCCTTTTGGGTGAAAACTCCACTAGCTCAAATGAGCTGCTAGCACCGAAGAGAAGAGCAGGCTGAGTCTTGCAAACTGCTGCATCAAGGAAAAATAGTAGATGGAGTTAATTTGGAGTTGAGATGAGACACTAGAAAGAGCAACAAAGTGGTTGGTGTTCCTCCATGCGTATCCTCCTTATTTTTCTCTAAAGACAATTCCTGTAATTTCAACTGCCTTGGAGGATGGGAATTGATGAGTAGAGTCACCAAGGCATGGGGAATAATCCCTTCCAACTAACTTCCCTTTGTCAGACAGTTTATTTCAAAAGGACATAATGGGAGGATAGAGACTTTCAAGAGTTGACATTTTGGAATATAGTATGTACTGACTTTTCACACTGGTCAAAGTAAACGATTCAGTTTTGTGAAGAGATCTCATGGAGAATTAAGAATACCAAGGTGTGGGAATAGGGGAGGGTAAACTGACTATGGCGAAAGGACACCAGAGGTTCTAAATTTGCTAACTCAAATATGCTAAATTGAGATTTACTAAATCACGTTAGAAAAAAAGAATAAACTAAGGATGCATGCAATAGCATGGGTGGACCCAAAAACAGGTGCTCAGCCAGAGAAGGCACTCTTTTTAAAATGCACAGTTTTCAGTTCTTTTACAAGCAATTTCCACATATCCTTGAGAGTTTCTTGCACCTGCTGATTCCTTAGGGTGTAAATGAAGGGGTTTAGTAAAGAAGCAACCCACCTGTTGAGTAGAGCCACACCTTTAGTTAAAGTTACCTTTTCCTTTGCTGATGGTTTTGATACTGGCTCAACACAAGGTTGACATAAGGGAAGCCATTGTAGAAAAGGAACCTTTTCTTTAAATGACCTCTGACTAACTAACCCAGCTGGATTTGCACCTGTTCTGTAGATTTTATGACCCCTGCTAGTGCATACACCTACCAGCTATGATAAGACGATAACTTTGTTCTTTTTAGTTCCTTAGGAATGTGATGACCCCCCAAACAGAGAGTCTACGCTGATAGCCATCATCAATGAGAACTGAAAGATCTCATTGGCAACTCCCAGTCTGTAACACCAGAGGGTCAACATTCCTAACTCTCTCCCCTATAACCCACTGGTCTATATAACTGCTTCAAGATTCTGTGCCCCCCTGAAGATGGTTCTTTTGGACATTAGTTGGCCATCTTCCCTCTTGCTAGCAAGCTGTAATAAAATGCCCTTTCTCTGCCACCATCTTGCCTCTTGATGACTGGCTTTCGTCTCGTGGTGAGCAGATCATGCCCTTGTGCGGTAACAGTCTCGTATACAGAAAGATACAGCTCCCATAAGTAATAGAGACAGCAACCACGTGTGAGGAATAGGTGGAAAAGGCTCTTGCTCATTGTTGAACAGAAGGGAATTTTAGAATGGTTTTGATGATGTCCGTGTAGGAGGAGCCCACTAACAACACAGTGACAACAGGTGTCACCACAGCTAAGACAAAAGCCATCAATTCTATGAAGCAAGAGATCTGCAAGATAGGAGAAGTGTCACAGAAGAAGATACCAATAGCTTTGGAAGCACAGAAATCCAGCTTGATTCCCAAGACCAAGGAGGGAAAGTAATTTAGGCATGCTATAATTATTTGTAAGGCTTGGGAGACTTATGGATTCAGTTGAAGGAGTGACAGCTGTTCAATACTTTTTGCAATGGAAAACTGAGCACTATTTCAATACCACCTTTAATTTGTCACACATTCTACTTGTCAAGAAGTACAACACAGGAGAGGGGATCCCTGTATTCCTGGCCTCTGAATTCTGCAAATGCCTTGTCCATTACTGAAGTCTGTGTCCCTGTATTTCAAGACCAGAGGGCAAGGAAGCCAAGTTGTTGTCTCCCACGTCTCCAGGACGGCTGGCCTCCTGGTGCTCTTGGACTTCTTTCAGACTCTTCAACTTCTCAGATGTTTCTTTCTTTGTCTTTTTTTTCTTCTTTTTGAGGGTGTTAAGTGGTTGGTTTCAAAACTGCTATCAGAATGGGAGCGATTCAAGTAGATTGATATGAGGGTCACAAACGACAAAGTAGCATTTGTTTTACCTGGAATGTGGGGAATGGCCCTGGAAAGAAAAGCCAGTGTGAACACTGAGGGTCTATGTAGCCCACAGCATGCTCATTTGATCTGAAATTCCTGGGGGGCCGAATTGGCTCTGCTGAATCAGTGAGCCACTGCAGAAACGGTAATTTGAATTATTTGTTAATGAAATAATTTGCTGAGATCAGGCGATTTGGTGAGAAGTTACCCTTTCCCCTCTTCTTCTTTTTAACCTTGAGCTGCACCAGTGATTGCTTTCATTAGCCACAAGAGTCACAAGGTTAACGAAATCTTTTCTTTTCTTTTATGCTAGTTCTATTTCCCAGGACTAATCCCCAGATGCTTTAAAAAACAGCCTCACAAGACACAATGCAGAAGACCAGAAACCAAGTCAAGTTGGAATTCTGGCTGAATACCAATATATTTCTTTTGGTGGAGAGGACTGTTTAGAAATTATAGGTCTTGGAGATAGAATGATTTATCACTTCAACAGTTCCAGTAGAAAAGAGTGGTTACAGAGATGTAGCTTTGAGAAACCACCAGAGTGCTGAGGCCTGCAATATGAAAAGGTCACGTAAATCCTCAAGTTATTTTATTCAATAACCTCTAAGTAGGTTTCCTGTAGCTCACTCCACAGAGATCAAAAGGAATTAACACAGTCATTAATAATTCTGATGAGGGGCTGCCCCATGGCCAAGCAGTTAAGTTCGCCCACTCCGCTTTAGCGGCCCAGGGCTTTCACTGGTTTGGAGCCTTGGTGTGGACATGGCACCACTCATCAGGCCATGCTGAGATGGCGTCCCACACAGCATAACCAGAGGCACTCATAACTAGAATATACAACTATGTACTTGGGGGTTTGAGGGGAGAAGAAGAAGAAAAAAAAGACAGAAAATTGGCAACAGATGTTAGCTCAGGTGCCAATTTCTTTTAATTACTAAAAAAATAGTTATTTTTGGAGGAGGAGGGCAGTACCATCTCTTGTAAATAAAACTTAGCGTTTGTGTTGATAACTAGAAGAGAAGACTCTCACTATAGCATAAAAGGAATGCTAATCATAAAGAGAAGTAGGAAGGAAAAGGCCATTGTGCTGAAAGGTTTGGTTAAAATGTTTGGAGAAGGTTAATTAATCGAAGGACAGATTAAGTAAGCTTAAAAAATAAGTAAATATTTTTTATCTTTTCTCAGAGATTTTTAAAACTAAACTTTTTATTCATTTTTTGATTTAAAAAAAATCTTTTGGAGAGTATCTTTGAAGGCTTGTTTCACTTGCTGGTTCCTTAGACTATAAACGAAAGGGTTTAACAAAGGGGCAGCTGAGGTGTAGATAACAGCTACACCTTTGGATAAAGTCACCCTTTCTTTTGCTGATGGCTTCATGTGAATAAAGATACAGCTCCCATAAGTAAGGGAGACTACGATCATATGAGAAGAACACGTGGAAAAAGCCTTTGTTCTTTTCTGAGCAGAGGAGATTTTTAGAATGGTCTTGATAACATACATGTAGGAAAAAACTACTAAGAGCAACGTGACCATGAGCGTTCCACCAGCTAAGACAAATGAAACCAATTCGAGGAAACGCGTGTCTGTGCAAGAAATCTGCAGCACAGGGGGAGTGTCACATATGAAATGATCAATTACTCTGGAAGCGCAGAATTCCAGTTTCAGTCCCGAGACCAAGGGTGGAAAGGTAATCAGAAAGCCGGGTGTCCATGAACTGAGCACGAGCCGGTAGCACATTTTGTTGCTCATAATGATGGGGTAATGTAAGGGTTTGCAGATTGCTACATAACGGTCAAAAGACATGGCAGCCAGTAGATAAAATCTGTAACTCCTGAGAAGAGGGAAAAGAATAACTGAGATGCACAACCATTGTAGGAAATGATTTTGGTTTTAGTCACGATGGTGACCAAGAATCTGGGAATACAGATAGTTGTCAATAAAACTTCCAAGAAAGAGAAATTTTGGAGGAAAAAATACATGGGAGTCTTGAGGTGGGGATCCAGTAGGGTGAGGAGGATGATGGATAAATTCCCCATCATGCTCAACATGTAGTTTAGAAAGAGAAATATAAAAATCACAATTTGCAATTTTGGGTCATCAGTCAGTCCCAGGAGAATGAATTCTGTCTCTCTTGACTGGTTCTTCATTTCAGATTTGAGTCAGATTAAATAGAAATAGGAAAACTCCAAAAGTGGAAATAACCAAATTTTTTAAAAGCTACAGACATAAAAAAAAATCAGAAATGTAAACAAGTTCAAAAGTTTGATCCAATTTGACAAGACAGATGATACCTAATACAACAGCATAGATCAACCTAAGCAGCCTCCAACTGACATTTAAGCCACAGTGATCTTTACAACGTTACTAAATCCTTCCTTTTTCCCCATTTGAACTTGAGAGAGAATTTAAATTTTAGCCACTCATTCCCAAATGAGCTGAATTCTGTTTAAATGTTCTAAACAGAGAGAACATAAGTATTACTTGAAATGTATTTTCTATGTGTATTTCATAAATTATTGAAAAAACTCTTGTGACATCTAGACTAGTATGCTAGTGTCAACTTGCAATGTTATGCAAAAATTCTTAGTTGATCAAAGCACTTTTTAAATATGTGGAACATATAGAAATTACCTATTTCCTCTTTGATTGAAATACGCTAATATACACCATTAATTATTTTGTCCGATTGCGGTACTTCTCCATTGTTCCTTCATCTCATTTCATTTCATGATTATTTTGGAGGGGTTTCAAATACATCAGTCTTCTCAAATTAGTTGTATTTAATCAGGAAGTATTGAATATTGGATCTACATAAAAATAGAAAAGAATATGACAGTTTAAAAATCACTGAATATTACCTGACTGGGGGTTGCAGAGTTGCTTTCATTTATGATCTAGATACCTATTCTAAGTTATAAATGACTTACCATATCCAGGATATATTGATATAACTTTCCCCTTCTGAGAATATGGTAGAAACAAGAGTCAAAAATAAATGAAGAATATTCTCCCTTTATAATACTATAAAATATTCAAGTATTTCAAGAAGAAATTTAATTCCGATGTTTTTCTGGAAAAAGATTCAAAACAGATACGCAATCTGGAAATTATATGCATCTGCTAACGTCTTCTACTTTCACTTACACTCATTAAAATCACAGGACCCAGATACTACAGATAATTCAGTTAGAATCCTCTTTCATGCCACATAAGGTTTATTTTCTGGGGGTTTTTCTTGCATATTTAAATCGAGGAAAACATCTTCATAAAAATTCTAAGTGAAAAATCTTTGGGAAATCTCTCAGATGAAAGGAACTCAAATTTTGTAACCAAGAACTTTTGCTTCCAATTGTACACTAACGAAAGCCACAGTTTTATCATTTTCCTCAGAAGAGACACAAAGGGATTAATTGAAATAGAAAGTGGAAAGAAAAAGAAATGCCCTCTGGAGACTGAACATACCAATTAAGTTAAAAAAGAGAGAGAGAAAAAAGAAAACAAAGAAATAAGGAATTAAAAACCACTGTAAATTGTTTTAACTATAAAACTGAAGAGACATTGTCCCCAAAGGGAACTGGAAGTGACTTAAACTCCATACTTAACGCCAACAAGACTTTCAGATACTCCACGGCTCGGGGACGATATGAGCAATTTTACTGGAAAGAGGTTTAGCCCCAAAAGGAGCCTGTTTGTTTCCTCCATTAGGTAACATATATGTTAGGATCCCATTAATTTGCTTGTGACCCATCCCCAAAATGGGAAACCACCATGGCCTGGGTTCGTTTCCCAGTCAGAGAACCACACCACCTGTCTGTCTGTTGGTTGTCAGACTGTGGCAGCTGCCTGTTGCTGTGACGCTGAAAGCTATGCCACTGAGATCCCATTTCCAAATACATCATCCATGAAATCCCTCTGAATCGCAGTGGAGCATCGTCTGATATAGCGTCAGAACATGAGAGGATGGTGCAAAAAGTCCAGGCAGGGTTCTGCTCTGCTGGACTCAGGGTAGCTGAGAGTGAGAATAGACTCAAGCACACTAACAATAAAGTATTAAATGGTCCCCTATTTATTTTTATTTTGAAACAATGTAAAACAAAGAAAAAATATTTAACAAGGACCTTTTATTCCTCAGCCATTTGATGCCCCATCTGCTACTCAATTTAGTAGTCTGTATTTATGACGAAAAGAATATTGTACTAGATAAGCACAATACAACCTTAATTATCAGGACATTAACATTGCTACATTATTAACATCTAATTTTCCAATCCTATTCAAGTTTCACCAGCTGTCTAAAAATTTCATTTATAGAAAAAAGAATACAGTTTAGAATTACGTTTCATTTAATTGTCATAAATTTTTAATCTCCTTTAATTTGGAATAGTTCCCTAGTCTTTCCTTAACTCTCAAGAATGTTGACTGGAAATTATTTTCCAGTAATTATATATTATGTCTCTGAATTTTTCTCTGAAGTTTTTGCATGATTATATTAAATTTATTAACCTTTGGCAGGAATATTACAGAAGTAATGATGTCTTCTCATGGAATCCTATCAGGCATGACACTATTTCATTTTTTCCCATGATTGGTGATATTTTCTTTTATTTCTTGATTAATATGGCTGTTTACAGGACTGCTCACCCTAAAGCTACTCTTTTGTCTTTGAAATTAGTATTTTGTGTAAGTACTTTGAATACTATATAAATATCTCAATCCTTGGAAAAACTTCCAATTTATAGATTAATTATTTATTTCATATCATTACGGATTTGTGGTTTCCAATTTTATTCATTATTATCGTTATTTATTTTGATGCTCTATTGCCCCAGACTTGGCCAGTGTAGAACTCTTCAAGATTGTTCCCTTGTCCTTGTCACATGCTCCATCAATTTTTGAGGGCTTCTTGATTCCCTGGCACCACAAAATGGCTCATCTTGTACCTTTTCTACACCATCCTTGGTCTAAACCATTTCTTCAAGGAGTCCTGCTTTTTTTAATAGTGAAGAAAGTTATTTCAAAGCCAAGATCTGAGTTCTATGAGTGTTACATATGCTCATTGTTGGGGGGGGTCAACATTCCCAGGTCCTCACAGTGGCCAGATTTACACAAACACATAAACACACACACAGTTAGGCATACACATATATACTCATACACAATATACATATAAATATATACAGAGAGTATATATATACCCACACTCATATTTATACACACGTATACATTTATATTTATACACACATATATACAGATATTTACATCTGTATGTGCTTCTGTAATGTCTCTATATATTGAATAACACAAGTTCAAACCAACACATCAATCCAGCACCACAGAAGTTAGTCCACCGTAGTCATCTGATGTGCAATTGGAAAAAAAATGTGGATTAGGATGATGATATTTCCTCCAAAGTTGTTTAAATTTTGGTTTTGCCAGGCACCTGAGGCCGCTAGTAATCAAGGATAATCTCAGTCCAAATGCACATGTTGAGATGATTTGAAGCTGAAAATACAGTACTCGTGAGAGTGTGCCTTACTAGAGTTTCTCAACCCCAAATTAGAGGTGTTCACCAAGTCTCCTCTGATGCGCCCTGTGTCTGTCTCCCTGGACCCAGGAATCAGTCAAAAACACTGAGCTTTCCTCAGTGATGACAGTTCTGAATCAGCAATTCCCTCAGGGAAAAGGAGGCCCAAAGTCTAAACTTATTTTCCTGGATCTCACTTCCCTGTATTCTGGCCTGATAACTCTTCCCTACCTTGTTATCTCTCCAATTTATGTCAAGCTTATGATTTTCATATTTCCCATTCTTCCAGCTGCTTTCCATCTGAGGATTGATATATAAAGTTCTTTGAAATTACTTTCTTCATAGTGACGTTAACGACATTTCCCTAGAGAAAAGAAATTGAAACTCATCTTCAGATATGTCAGGTCCTGTGAAGTTAAGCCAGTTTTAGGTAGATTGTTTATCTATTCCCTATGGTTTCACAAGAGTGTTTTTATATATTGCAGATACTAATCATTTCTGGCTGCAAATATTGCCTCTGAATGTGTGGCTTATATTTTTCTCATTTTCTGATGCTGTTGAAAAACTAACTCTCATGGCTATTTCTCTGCCTAAAAAAACCTTTAAACTCCAATTCTTAATTATTTTGCTGCATACACAAGTTTAATTTGACAGTTCTCTCTCCATATTTTTAAGAAATCATTAAACTATCTTTGTATCACAAAATTGCTGTTGAATTATTATTTGCCCTGTGTCTCTAAATCTATCTTTGCTTTTTTACTGCCCTTAAAATCTTCTCTTTATCCTTGCAGTTTCAGTGATTTCATTAAGATTTGACTTCTCGTGTATTTCTTTTTATTTAAACTTGCCTAATATTTATTTGGTTTCCTAAAAATATAAATTGGTCTCTTTCATCAATTATGGAAAATTAGTAGCTATTATCTCCTAATAAATGTTTCTCCTTGTTCTAGATATGTTCTGCTACTTAATATCCAATCCATCATATATTAGAACATCTCATCATATATGCAGTGTTTTGTGAACTCTCACATTTATATTATCTTGCCTTTCTATGCTGCATTCTAAATAAGTTATTGAGAAGTGTTGTCCTGTTTACACACTCCTCAAATATGTCAATTAGCTGTTTAACCTATATATAAATTTTTGTTTCAACTATTTTTATTTTCATTTCAATAAGTTCTATTTTTTCTAAAACTTACTCTTCCGTAGTCTCTTATCCCTACATAAAATTGCCTTACTTTTATTTCGTTAAGCTATTATACATTATTTGATAGACTTTGTATGATTCTTCAAACTTCTGCAACTTTTATGAGTCTATTCAGCAGTTTGTTGTTTCTGTTTGTGACTACTTGTAATGACCTGCCATGCAAATACTATGAGATATTTTACTGTGCAGTCACATTCTTTAGAATGGCATCTGCGTGCATATTTGAGTTCTACAAAGAGGACTGGCATTTGCAGCTGTTAGGTGTTTGGGTGTTCATCACTGGGACCTCTGTCAACTTAATTTTGATTTGGTGGCATTAAAATTTTGGGGAAGTATGCAATCTGCTTCCGAATATGTCTAAGTGTAGGGATGAGAAAGAAGTTCTAAAGGAAGCTTTCTTTCTTCCACCCATACTCAAGGTCAAAGGAGTTAAGTGTCCACATTTCTCTCTCTTAGGGGAAGATTTTATATTTCTCATTCAAATTTTGAGGACGATAGCTTTCCCCGGTTCCAGCTCCATGTAGCTACATGCAACACAACAAACAACGGTATATGGTACCCAAACTTTGCTTCATCACCCCATTTTCTGAAGTCCAGCACAGTCCAATACCTGGGCCAACACCTGTTCCCTGACTCTTATCTGTGGTGATCTGTTTCAGGACTCGTTCACTCTATCTTTCTAGACATTGCAGATTTCACTTACTATTCCACCAGCTCAGCCATTCACCTTTTCATTTTCCTTTTCAATTTATTTCAGAACTTTTAGGCTTTTTGTACCAGGAAGTTTATTTTTAAGACATTTGAATGCCATATTTTAGGAAGTAAAAGACTCTTTCCCTTCCTTATGTTCCTCAGGATAGATTTTTATTAATATTGATACTATAACTATGTATATATTGTCATTTCTTTTAGTGAGCAGTGTATTTGTTTTCTGTGGATACTGTAATAAATTAAGATAAAATGAGTGGCTTAAAACAATGAAGTTATTCTTTCACAGTTCTGGAGCCCAGAAGTCTGACATCAGTTTCACTGGGCCAAAATCAAGTTGTTGTTAGGCCTGTTCCCCCTCCAGAGGCACTAAGTGGGGACTCCATTCCTTGCCTCTTCTTTGCCTTCTGGGGGCTGCTGGCTTTCTTTGGCTTGTGACCACATTATCCAGTATCTGCCTCTGTGTTCACATTGTCTTCTCCTCTTCTTTCTGTGTCAAATATCCCTCTGCCTCTCTTTCATAAGGACACTTGTGACTGCATTTAAGGCCCATCTAGATAATTCAGGATAATGTGCCCATTTTAAGATCTTTAACTTAATCACGTCTGTAAGGACCTTTTTCTGGACATCAGGTAATACTTACAGGTTCCAGGGATGAGGCCCTGTTATGTTTGGAAACCATTATCTGTCCATCAGTTACATCATCATCATCATTATGTCCTCACTAGTAGATTTATTATTCTCATTATTCTGGTTTCTTGCATTAATTAGTATGCTGAGAGAGTTGATCAATTAGGTGATCAGGATCATGGGCAGATATAAAGGTCAGAATTTTTATGGTCAATTTCTGTGGAAATCAATTTTTTTCAAGTACTATATTCTGACTCATAGCATCAAATTTGTTTTATTTAATTTTCTGAGTTTTTTTCTTTCTCCTTATATTCCTTAGATAGTGTGATAATTAAATTAACAAATTATCCTATGTATTGGTTGCTACTAAGTACTAAGCCCTATATAAATATTATCTCATCAAAGCTAAGAATAACTCCATAATAGAACAAAGCTCTTACTATCTCCTTTTAGCCAACTAGGAAATAAATGCTGGAATGATCAATTAACTACTTGTACAGCTAAGTAGTTTGTAAGTGGGATTAGAAAGGGGATTTCCAAAGAGGCTATTCACGACTGTTATATTGATTCTTTTTTGAGGAAATAATAGTCTTTGGTGATAATTACTTATTAGTTTTAACTTCTCAAATACTAAACAAATTATGTGACATTTGACAAATGATTTCCACGAAAAAGAGGAGAAGTTGTCACAAGATTAAAGGGAATTCTTTTTCAGATGTTTCTGCAGCCCAGTCAATCAGACATTAAATTGGGCAAAAGAAAAAAACTCACCGAACCAAATTAATATCTTAAGGACATAGCTTTTTCTTCCAATGTAGAAAAAAATCAATGTTAGAGATTATCTTCAAAATTCAGAATATTTGAGTTATGATAAACTGTGGTCAAAATTATTAGAGAACAGTTGTTAAAAACCTGATATCTGATACATTGATTGATTAATGTAGGGAAAAAGGGAGTATATTGACTGACCACGAATCTGCTTGAGTCAAATATGTCATTTACTTGGAGTTTACAAGCCTGTCATGAAAATGAGTAGACCTTTGAGAGAATTTGGGGAAGATGTGGATTAGGAGGGACCAGGAATCTGTCTCCCACCTAGACAACAGCTGCACTGACAGAATCTGTCTGATGTAATCATTTGGGAACTCTAGAGTCTACTGAAGACTTGCGACTTCCAGGGGGAGGGTAGGACGACAAATTCTTAATTGCCATAATTTCAGCTCTTGGCTCAGTAGCAGCTACCCATCCTGCACCCCGACACCCATGGCAGGCAGCTGTGTACCTGTTCCTGGAGCGGCTTGCACACAGCTTGCAGGAGCCAAGGTGGGCAAAAAGGATCCTGTCCTCCCAATATTAGCAATCTGATCCCTTGTTGCTGCTTGTGACCACAGAGGTGCAGACAAAAAGGTAAGCGGCCATTGTTGTCAAACCTTCCCCACGTTATAGTAAGCCCTTCCCTCTTTAGCTGAAGTGACTTTCAGGGGACTGAAAGGGCTAGTGCCCTTTTCCCTCTCTTCATTTTCCTTTTTCCCCTTTTGGGAGCCACACATTAAAGCCTAGGACATTAAAAAGTAAATGTATATACAGGGAAAACTAGAAAGAGACTGTTCATACACAGGGGAAGGCACAGTCTCAGAAGAAACCTGAGAAGACCTTGAGTTTATACTCAGGCTGCTACTTGGGTCAGAGAAAGCCTACAATAATAAAAATAAAATAAAATAGAAACAGAAACAATAACAAAAAAACCAGCATCCCTGGGAAGGGGGAAGAATCTGAATCCCAGAGTTACCACATTATTGGATTGAAACGTCCAATGTTCAATAAAAAATCATGGGTCATAAAAAGAAACAAAAGAGTATGGCCCATTGAAAATAAAGCAGCAGAAAGTGTCCCTGAAAAAGACTTAATCTGCTAGATCTACTACACAGAGCTACCAGACAAAGACTTGAGAACAACTATGTTAACGTTTCTAAAAGAACTGAAGGAAGATGTAGAGAAGTCAAGAAAGCAATGTATGGACAAAATGGAAACCAGAAAAATGAAATAAGAAACCAAAACGGAATTATGGAGATGAAAACTACAATAACTAAACTGTTATAAATGTATTAGTCTTTGCAAAAATACAAAAGAACTTAAGCTTTGTTCTTTTTTACCACGTGATAAGTAGGAAATTCTGCATGCAAGTTCAAAATACCTAATATTCTCAAAAGTACATGAAATGCTTACAAAATTGACTATGAGCTTAGCATAAATGAAGTACAAAAAAATTCCACAGGATTAAATCCTTACAAGTATACTTTCTAATTATAGCGGAATAAACAAGAATCAATGACAGACAAATAACTAGAAAGTCCCAATATTTGGAAGTTAAGCAAAATACTTCTAAATAACCAATCAGTTTAAAAAAAAGAATCAGAGGGGCTGGCCCAGCAGCATAATGGTGAATTTTACACACTCCGCTTCAGCGGCCCAGGGTTTGTGGGTCCAGATCCTGGGTGGGCCAACACATTGCTCATCAAGACATGTTGTGGCGGCGTCCCACATTCAAAAAGCAGAGGAAGATTGGAACAGATGTTAGCTCAGGGCCAATCTTCCTCACCAAAAAAAAGAAATCAGAAAGGAATTAGAGAAAATTCGGGGCTATATCATAAAATGTAGCATATCAAAATTATGAGATATCTACTAAAGACACATTTACAGAAAATTTACATAATTAAATGTATGCATTAGAAAAGATGACAGCTAAATATCAATTATCTATGTCAATGCTGGTTAATATGGTAGCTACTAGCCACCTATAGTTATCAAGCACTTGAAATGAAGCTACTGCAACTGAGGAACTGAATTATTTAATTTAATGCTCATAGTTTTAAATTTATATGTATACTGAGTATCCACATGTGGCTAGTGGCTATCATATTGGACAGTATAGATCTAAGTAATCTTCTCAATAGCCTACTAAAAAAGTGGCAAGTTGCATCCAAATATATTTGATACATAGATTATTGAGATAGAATTTAACTACAAAACAGTTCACATTTTCGGGGTGTACGGTTTGATGAACTTTAACAGACATATATAGCCATACAACCAGCACTATCATATATAAAATGATATATATGTTTCCGACATGTTTTCTATATAAAATGTTTCCATCACCCTAAGAAGGCCCCTCATGAGGACACTTCCGTAGTAACCCACTTTTCCTCCCCCTCAGCCCCTAAGCACTAACAAGATTCTGTCCCTAGAGTTTAGTGTTTTCCAGAATTATAAATAGAGTCACAGAGTACCTAGATATTGTATCTGGCTTCATTTACTGAGCATGTTTCTAAGATTCATTTGTGTCTTTTACATATCATTAGTTTATTCCAATTACATGCATATACCACAATTGTTAAACCATTCACCAGCTGATGGGCATTGGATTGTCTCCGGGTTTGGGCATCAAGGTAAAATGTATTTAATAGACAAAATTCAGTTCACTTGAAGGATCAAAAAAAATTTCATCAAAAATCCACCCCAAGTTTCACCTTATTAATCCGATGATATATTATGTAGAATTAATACTTATAGATAATGTATATACACACCAGAGTGGAAAACAGTTTATAATAAAGTCTAACATTGCCTCTGTTGCTAACTGGAAGTGAGGCGATGTCTTGTGCTGGTGTAAACCAGCTTGAGATTGCCCAGTGTTGCCCGGGACAGTGAACTGCTGACGATCCTGTTCAATATTTCACTGATTTTTCTCAATCACTTCTGATCTCTTCTGGGATACTTTCACTTTGGCTTTCATTTAAAAGTAGATTGCAACGGTGTCTTCTATTGCCAATAATCAGTACTTTTCTCATCTCAAAAGAAGAGTTTTTCTTTCTTCGTTTTATTTCAATAGATCCCTTGAGTCTGTAGTAAGCAGAAAACGATAAAACTGCAGCATCTTATAAGGGTACAGTTGGCAATATGGAATCTCTCTCTCTTGGAGCAGCTGCTTATCTTTCATCAGGTGATGTCCTGAGTTTTTTGAGTTGCACTTTTTATTTCATTTTAAAGAATAACAACCTATTTTGAGGTTTTGAATGGCAACAATTATAAGAACAAAATTTCGCAAACTGCAACTTATCTGGAACAGAAGATGGATGTCCATTAAAATCATTGATACCTGAGTACCAAACTTCACAGTGAGCGTGAATTTGAGGGAATGTGGAAATTCTTTACAGAAGCACAATATGTCCACACTGCCTCTTCCCATAAAAATCAGTAGTTATAAATCTCCCTATTGATAATAAAATATGACCATAAAAGAGGATAAAATTGTAATTAATTTTGTCAACATACATCTCTTCCTTGCACACATGGGGAACAATAAATAAAATAGTTTCAAGAAGGTAAGGCAACTATAATTTGAACTTAACTTCAAAATCAGAAATTAAGTCAAATACACAATAAGTCCAATTCAGGGAATTAAATTTGACTACCAAATTTTCATGTTTTACAAATTTTTTTAATGGTAGAGTCATCATATGGTCGTGTATTAACAGGTGTTGTAATGTATTTTATTCATAAACAATTGCATCTAAGTTTCATTTTCTCTGATTCTCTTTAAGAATTACATGTTGCCCTGGGTAAAGCAATGTGGAAAAAATACTGAGCAACTCTCCCCTGTAATTTAAGATAACATAGTTCTAGAACAGTCTGTTAGACCCACATGGTAACAGAAATTGTATGACTAACTCCTAGAACACACTTTCTCAAGTCAGAGGTAGACAAAGATGGGAGTCACAGCAAGGACAGAAATACATATTTTTACAATTAAACCTTGTGACCAGTTAGTAGTTGAAGTCTCTAAGACTTCAGTTGCCATTAAAAATATTAAAACTATTCACTAACATTAGCTTTGAATAATGACATAAAGCTTGGAAAAGCTTAGTTTTATTTTTTCCAAATAAGGAAAGAAAGTAACAGACAGGGCAGCAATATTAATGTCAAATACAAAAGAATAAAGATAGTGAAGAGTGTTCTAGTAACCCATTTCTTTTAAAAGTTTGCAGGTAATGCATATAATGAAGTAGACTGGCATGTCTAACACAACAGAGGGACAGTACAACATGCAAGTAAATGGAATCCTTACATGTAGAAAGGATAGGGAGTAATATAATTTCTGGGATATTTAATAGTTTTATAACGTATATGGAGGAAGTAAAAAAACAGCACCCAAAATTATATACACACAAACAAGAATACATTTCCAAAAGGTTAATTGAAAAAAGACACAATATTTTTAACTAAAATATATTGCTTGTTTTTATCGTATTTTGCTTTGTTTTATTTGTTGTATATACTGGGAAACAACTGCTGTCCATTGGAGGATAGCAAAGCCCGTCAAGAAAATTGATAATAATAATGGTGTGTTCTCAGTACAAAGTTTAAAAACTATTATAATTAGAATCTTTATCTAATCACTGGAAGTCAATACTGCCTTAGCCATTGACCATCACAGGAATTGTAATGTAATCCTAAATCCTGGTTTTGAAAAATCACCCTGATACTCATTCTCAAAAGACAAACCAACGTAGCGCATTTGCACAGGTTGAATAAAAATGATAGAAAAATGTATTTAAAATAACTCGTATGCTTTTATTTAAATTATATATGCAGAGCAGAGTCCATTGGGGAGGGATGGGCAAAAATGCATATAAACCAAAAAAAATCCCTCAAGTTCCAAAGGAAAAATTCTGAGGAATATCGTATAAAGAGAACTAATGTACGGGAAACAATTTAGAATTGACTGTAGCATGTAATTATGCATCATCGGCAATTTCAGACTGAAGAAACCATTTACAAATGGATAAATTAAAGAATATGTACTTTTTTCTACTTTAAGTTACATATATATTTAAGTTAATATATATATTTTAAAAGATATATATTTAGTTAGTTAATATATATTAATTTAGTTTACAAGTTCATTTATATATATTTAGGTTATTTATATACATTTAGGCTAATAAAAAAGTCAATAAAGGCAAATCAAAAAAGACTTCTTATTGGTGTTTAAATAGGAAGAAAAATTGCTTACTGCCATGCATTTTTAAGAAACCTCCAGGTCTACTATAGGAATTCACAGGGTTGAATGGCAGCCCAAAAACGCTTTGCTCTTATACAAGAAAAACGTCAGATCAACTCCTTGAAAAAAATCTATCCTTTCTCAACAGATTTGTCTTTGAACTTTTGTTAAAAATCAGCTTTTCATACTCCTGTTGTCTATTTCTGGACTCTGTTCTGTTTTATTGATCTGTTTATCTACTTCAAGACAACGTTACACCGCATTGATTACTGGAGCTTTATAGTAAATATTAAAATGAGGTAGTGTTAACCTTCCAACATAGTTCTTTCCTAAAGCCATTTTGGTGATTCCAGGTGATTCTTCGCATTTCTATATGAATTTAAGAATCAGCTCGTCAATTTTGCACACACAAATACACACACACACAGAGCACCTTCAGGGGTTTTAAGTGAGATTGCATTGAATATAGGTCATTTCCGGGATAGTTAATATCTGAAAAACATTGAATTTGATCTATGAACACTAGACCTGATCCATGAACATATGTTTTCTCTTCATTTTATTGTAGGTTTTCTTAATTTCTCTCAGCAATGTTGCATAGTTTCCAGTGTAAACATCTTACAAATTTTTGTCAGATTGATCCCAGACTGATTTCAAGTTTTATAATTGAAAATTGCATTTTTTTATTTTTAATTTCTAATTTTTAATTATAGTATATAGAAATAGGATTAAATTTTGTATTTGAGGTATATTCTGCAAATTTTCTAAACTCATTACTAAAGTAACATTTTTGTAGCTTTCATTGACTTTTTCCACTTTGAAGATCATGTTATCTGTGAATAAAGATAGTTTATTTCTAATTTTCTAATTGGTTGCCTTTTATTTTCCTCTACTTGTTAACAGTGGCTAGAACATCCAACGGAATGTTGAATAAAAGTGAGAAGTGTGAACATCTTATTTTTTTCCTTGATCTTGAGGAGAAAGCATTCAGTTTTTTAACGTAAGTATGCTCTTAGCTGTCAATTAATGTGAGGTGCCCTCCATCAAGTTAATGAGTTCTCTTCTGTCCCTAGTTTGCTCAGAGTTTTTCTCAGCAATAGATATTAAATTTTATCAGATTTTTCATCTGTGTGTAATGCTTTTCTTTTATTTGTTAACATAATGAATTATCAATGTTTTTTCTCATGTCAAAGCAACAATGCACTCCTGAGACAAACCTCCCTCAGTCACGATGTATTATCATTTTTATATTCTTGGATGCAATTTGATATAATTTTAAAGAATTTCTGTATCTGTGTTCATGAAGACTATTTTCTGTAGTTTTATTTTCTTTTATTGTCTTTGTTTTTGGTACCATGGCAATGCCAGCTTAAGAATGAATTGGGAATTTTCACTTCCTATTCAAATTTTTGGAAGAATGTATGTAAATTGGTATTTTAAAAAATTTTTGGTAAAATTCACCAAATCTGGAGCTAATTTTTTTTTTTCCTGTGGGAAAGCTGTTAACTACAAATCAATCACTTTAACAGACATAGGGCAATTCAGCCCTTATCTATTTCTTCCTTATATATTTCTTCTTGGGCAATCTTTGGCAGTTTGCTTTAAGGATTTTGTCCATTTCAAATAAATTATCTATTTTTTGGCTTAAAGTTGTCATAATATATTCTTATTATCCCTTTAAAATTTGTAGGATGTGTAATGATGTCATCTTTCTCATTCTAAAATCATTATTCATATTTTACCCTGACTGTTCTAATTAGAGATATATCAATTAGATTTATCTTCTAAAGAATTAGTTTTTGTTTTCATTGCCATGTTTTGTTTTGTTTTGTTTTTGCTGAGGAAGATTCACCCTGAGCTAACATCCACTGCCAATCTTCCTCTTTTTGTATGTGACCTGCCACTACAGCATGGCCGCTGCCAGGGGCGTGGTGTGGGTCCATGCATGGGAACTGCGCCCAGGCCACCAAAATGGAGCCCACCAAACTTAACCACTAGGCCACCAGGGCTCGCCCTGTCCTTATTGGTTTTTGTTATTGTTTTCTGTCTCAAAGAGCTCTGCTTGGGTGATTCAGAGAATACAGGACAGTCTTTTTAGCAAATAGTGTAAAATCAATTGAATATCTATATGCCATAAGATAAATGTCAACTTGTGCCTCAAACTACATAAAAATTAAATATAAATGGCTCATGGACATGCATGTAAAACTTAAAACCACAGAACTTCTAAAAGAAAACATAAGAGAAATTCTTTGTGAACTTGGGTTAGGCAAACATACCTTAGATATGACATCAACGGGATGACCCATTTGAAAAATTATGAATGAAACTTCATCTACATTAGAAAACTTCTGCTTTTGAAAGACACTCATTATAATTAAAGACAAATTACAAACTGGGCGAATATATTTGCAAATTGTATATCAGATAAAGGACACATATCTATACTATATAAAGAATCCTCAAAACATTAATAAGAAAATGATTCATCAAGATGGTGGAATAGGAAACCTAGCCCTTGTCCTCTCACCAAAAAGCAGATTTACTAACAATATAAATTTAAAATGCCTTTATGACCAGTTAAGGATTTGCAGTATCCCAGACGACCACAAAATTGAGATCAACACAGTGAAACGGGTAAGAAGAGCAATTTCATCTTATCCCTTTCAGCCCCTCCATCAAGCTGGCACAGGTCACTGCAAACAGATCACAACTCTTCCCTGGGGGGGCTGGGGGGGATGGGGTGCAGGGGAGAGTGTGGCTAACATTGAACACCCTCAGCTTTTCAGTGTGTTCCTTGAAGGGCTGGCATCTGTCTTACCTCACACAGAACAGTGAATATGCCATATGGGGAAAAAGATAGCACTAAAGATGAGAAATATACTCTAAAATTTAGGAAATTACATTTAAGATAGAAAAATGATTTCTCCCTAGAACTTATTTTTATGAAAGAATTATCTGTACCTTATAGAGGTTCTAAACCCAGTTAATGCCAAGATGATCTAACCTTATTTTTCAACTTAATAAAAATATTGATGTTGTATTTATAATAAAAATTTTTCAAATAAAAATTCTATTTGGAGGAGAAGAGATTTTATGTTATTAATTGACCACAAGTTGAGATGTTTCTGGAGACAAAGTATGGGAGTTTCTATAGGTCTCTTTTAAATAACAAATGAGAGTCTTCCTTTTTTTTTTCTGCTTTTATCTCCCCAAATCCCCCCGGTACATAGTTGTATACCTTAGTTGCAGGTCCTTCTAGTTGTGGCCTGTGGGACGCTGCCTCAGAGTGGCCTGACGAGAGGTGCCATGTCAGCACCCAGGATCTGAACCGGCGAAACCCTGGGCCTCCACAGCGGAGCGCGCAAACTTAACCACTCGGCCACAGGGCCGGACCCCAAATGAGAGTCTTTTAGTCATAGGTATTTTATTTAAATTCTGGAGGATTAATTTGATGAATGAACAAAAGCACAACTGTGACCATAAACAGACAGAGAAGTAGATATCTAAGAGAATTCAGTTCAGAAAAATTAATTCAAAAGAGCTAAATTTATGGGCATATAAATTGACAAGTTAGGATAGATGCCAGTGAGTTACTTGAAAAACAATGTATTAAGGATGAGGTTGCCCAGAGAATTGAGTGACTAACTCTGCCTTGAAACACAGACAATGTTCTTAGGAAAGGTGATATTTGATTGAGTACTTAGAGGGCTCAAGACAGCTTATTAGTTTTGAGACAAGAAGATAGAAAGCCCAAGAGTGTTGGAGCTTTAGGTAAGGATGATAGCAAGCAGGATAAAAGTCATACTACAAATACTCTTTTAGTTTTCGTTCAGAGTGCTCAATAGGGAAAGGAAAGAAATATCCTCTACCAGACAACTCAGAAATGTCTGGAGAACAGGCTTAAAATAAGTGTTTAAAAGATATCAATATCTTCAATTGGAGTAATGAAAACCAAGCCTTCCTGAGTTTAAATTTTCACTATTCTTTTTGGCTTTATATCTTTCAAAATGATCTTAGCCTCACTGAGTTATCTTTTGCTCTTAAGCATAATGCTAATAATAAGTATTATATCACACTGTTTCCGTAACTACATGAATTGTATAAAACACCTATCAGTGCCTGTAATTTAGTGACTAGTGAATAAAATATAGGTCTTATTTTAATGGTATATTTCTTATCTAGCTGACCTCACTGGAACAGAAAAGGTGAAAGCGTTTCAAGGTAAAATGTTTCAGCATTTCAGGTGGAAGCTTTCTCAAGAAATAAGTTGTACCTGTCTTAAAAAGTTGTGTTACCTATTAGAGACCCAATTTAAACAAAAACAAAACCAAAAAACAGCAATAATAAACTACGCAGGGATTCAGGATTCAGAGGCCAACAGGTAGCTGTTCTAATAGATACAATATGAAGTGATATGTCATAGTCAAACTGAAATAACAGAGAAGATAGATGTAACTTTAATCTGCCTGGGAGTGGAACGGGGGAGTCTTAGTTTAGAAGTGCTAGATCCTTAATAAGAGTTAAAGAACATCCTATATGGTAAATAGGGAATAGATGACAGATATTTAAAAATACATAAGAAAGCATCACAGCATGGCTCAATGATAAATTAATGGTTTAACTTGGACTGTGTTTTAAACAAATTCTTCCTGTTGGCAAATAACAGAATCAAAATTAATCAGAATAGTGAGAGAGGCTTAGCTTTTATTTTTATTAGATTGTCTCAAAATGTTACATATATATTTTTTTGCTCTTAAAATTTCTAAAAGTTAGATAATGCTTCAGGATTATTAGGTGTACTTTCTAAAAATGGATAAAAAATTATGTCTAAATTATCAAGGAAAAAATGTAATAATTTGTTTAAATGACCATTTTTCTTGAAATTATATTCATGACTCAAATATCTTTTAAGATCTGGTTCATTCTACTTATTCTACATAAACCTATTTAATTGTCTAGTCACTTATATACTACATGTATTTTATTCCTGCCTATCTTTTATTTGCTCCTTTAGATAGTATTTGTCAAATATGCTTTCTTATACATAACTAGTTTCTATAGAATGTACTTTAAAACAACAATAATTTCTTTAAAGAAATAAACATTTTTAAAGATGAGCATCAACACTATGGCTAATCTCTGTTACAATTTCTTATTATTTTAAATAGAATGTGCACCAATAAGTTGGTAGTATTACAAAAAATATAAATGAATATTAGTTTTAAGTAGTTTGTACCTGATCACAAATGAAGGATAGTAATAAAATTTGCATCACATGCTACATTAAATATAATTCCAAGTGAAATATATTTTGTAGTCTTGACTACTAGAATTGAAAGACAGATGAAGCAGATTAAATACTTAATTTCTGTCATACATCCAGTGGAAAAGGAAGAAAGATGCGAAAAAAAGTCTCTATTAAAGAATGTAAAGAATTAACATCTTTAGAACAAAGATTTTTGTGAAAATAAAACTTGAAAAGAGATAAAGATGAAAATCAAAGAAATGAAAGGGGGAAAAAGGAGGAAATTATGTATTGGAGCTTTTATTGGATACACTGGTATTATTTCAGACAACTTTGTTCATTTCCTTTATATATAATGCAATAGTATATTCACTTGCTTGAGAAAGAAACAACCCTGTGTATCATATTCATGAAGGCTTTTTTCACTTGGTGGTTCCATAAGGTGTAGATGAAAGGATTCAAAAGTGGAGCAATGGAGGTATTGAGCACTGCAATTCCCCTGGAAAGAGATATTCTTTGTTTGACTGATAGTTTAAGATACATGAAGGTGCAGCTGCCATAAGAAAGGGATCTCACAATCAAGTGAGAAGAACATGTTGAAAAACCCTTTCTCCTCTGACTAGCTTAAGAGATTCTTAAAATGGTCAAGGCAATATAGGTATAGGATATTATCACTATTACCAATGTGACTATGAGTGTTGCCACAGCTGAGATGAATCCCATCATCTCCAGAAGCTGTGTGTCTGAGCAGGAGATATGCATGAGGGGAGAAGTGTCACAGTAGAGATGATCAACAATGTTGGAGGCACAGAAGTGAAGGACTAAGCCTAAGATGAGTGGTGGAAAGATGACAAAAAACCAGCAAACCAACAACTGAGGACGAGCTGTATGCAGATCTTGGTGTTCATGATAGTGGTGTAATGCAGGGGCTTACAGAGGGCAACATAGCGGTCATAGGACATAGCTGCCAGCAGGTAAAATTCTGATGCTCCAAGAAGGAAGGCAAAAAACACTTGAGCAACACAACTGTTATAGGAAATGGTTTTGTCCCCAGTTGCCATAGTAGCCAGCAATTTAGGAATGCACGTAGTAGTATAGGAAATTTCTAAGAATGAAAAATTCCGAAGGAAAGAATACATGGGGGTCTTGAGGTGAGTGTCCACCAGGGTGAGTGTGATGATGGTTAAGTTGCCTGTGACGCTTAGCAAGTAGGTGAGAAGCAGGAAGGAAGATAATACAACTTTCAATTGTGAGTCATCAGGCAAACACTGTCACTTTTGTATGATTTCCCATTACTGCCCTCTACCTTTCCAGGTCTAAACAGAAAAAAAAAGGAAAGAAAAAAATGATAATTCCAATGGAAAAATAACAGTGACACCTAGTGTTTAAATTAAAGTTTGCAAAGTGATGTTTCATGTAGAACAACACAGTGCTCACTGATGTTTTAAAGATGATTATGCCAGGAAGAATTATAGTTTGTATTGGCAGAGTATCTACACAGAGAATTCAACCTATAGTTTGCAATTACACCAGAGAATAATCTATATAACGATAATAATTCTTGATTGTTTCTACATGAATAAATTAGAAGCAAATTAGAGGAACTTTTAAAGCATAGAAAAGGTTTTCTTCTCTCTTGATGATATGCATGAATTGGGATGGATGCCATTCCTGTTCATTTAAAGAAGTTTGCATGCTAGGAACGAAGTGATATGTATCATAGTAAGTACATCAGCCCAAGTTTTGCATTTAATGGACACACACACACAAACCTAGCCATAATCAATACACAGGGCTAGTATAACTTTACCACTTTACTCAACTAATCAAACTCAAATGCCTGATTCTTGTGTCATTTACTTTTATGGCTAATGGGATCCAATTTCATATAAGTGAATATGAGGCATTGGGAATAATTTTATTTTCTGTTCTTACTAGTATTTCCATTCCGTCAATTTCTGTTATCACCCCACCCTTCCCACTTTGATTCCCAAAACAAAATCAACAGGAACAGTCTGGTAATATTGGTGTGGCAAGAAACAAGTTTCCACTGTTTCCCTCACCCTAATCCTCTACCCTCTTACCCTAACTCCAATGCCAACCCTAATACCCTAATACTTCACCCTCACCCCAACTCTAACCCCAACCCTAACCCGTAACCCCTGACTCTGACCCTTGACCCCAACCGCGAAGCCAATCCTAACCTTGCCCTAGCCCTAGCCCGAAATCTAACCCTAACCCCACCCCAGCACTTACCTCAACCCCAATCCCCTTACCCCTACCCCTGACTCTGACCCTGACCCAAGCCCTAGCCCTAACCCTCTAACCCTAACCCCTAACCCTAACTCCTGACTCTGACCCTCACCCTGACCGTGACTGACCCCTGACCCCGACTGCGACGCCAACCCTAACCCCTAACCCAAACCCGATCTGAAACCCAAACCCTAACTCAATATGCGAACCCCGAAACTGAACCCCTAACCCTAACTTCTAACCTCAACGCTAAACCAATCCTATCCCCAACCCTAACCCTAATCCAGACATTATGCTGGCTGTCCAACTCTCCAGTTCCGCTCTCGGCTCCTCCTGACCTGGGGGTTTGCTGTTTGCGGGCTGTGGAAGGGATCCTTTTCCCGCCGCTGGTTCCCCTCCCCCGCCTCCCCCGTGGGGCTCACGGAAGCCCAAACCTGGCGAACACGTAAGTGGACGTGACAATGGAGTGCCCCCCGGGAGAACAGGGGCAAATCGGGGGGTGCTGAGTGGAGCAGAGCCTGAGCACACAGTGCTAGTACACACCTCGACCTCGCTCTGTGTGCTTCGCTGCTGCCTCCCCCGGGCCCTGCCGGCCACGCTGGGGCCATCGCGCTCCCTGCTGTCTGGCCTGGGCTGATGGCTGAGGTTGCAAAGAGGTGAACACCGCACGTGTCCTGTCCTTGGTGTGTTCGCAGGCCGTGCTGGCAGTGGCAGCGTCCGTGGGTAGGAGCTTGAGGCGTGTTCCTGGCTCCTGCAGGAGCCCCATGCCCTCAACTCGTTGTGCAGGGAGTTGGAGCTCCGGCCTGGGGGTGTGGGCTGGGGAGGGCAAGGGCGTGGGCTGTACGTCAGGGGCCCGGCATGAGGAGCCTATTGTCGACAGGACCCGGGGTGGGGTTCCTGCCACTGTGGGCTAAATTTAGTGAGCCATGACCAGGACCCTAACCATAATCCCAGACCCCTCACTGTCACTCCTAGCCCTCGACCCGGACCCTATTCCTAATGGGACTCTGCCCTCGGCCCTGCCCCCACCTGACGCCAACAAAATCATCAACCCTGATCGCTAACACCAACCCTAACCCTGAACCCTAACCTAACCTTCACCGTGCACCTGTGGCCCCTCACGACACACACACTCCTAGCCCTGACCCATAAACCCTACCCCCTACCGCTAACCCTGGCCATGACCCCAGCCCTAACACAACCCTAACCCTCAAACCCCAAACAGAACACAAGCCTATCTTTACCCCTAATCCTAGCTGTAGCCCTTGCCCAAATCCTAACCCGAACCCGAACCCAAACCCCGAACCACAACGTGAACCCTAAACCCTAACAATAACCCTAAACCCTAAACCTGAACCTGAACCCTAACCTTAACCTCTAACTTTAACCCATGACCCCTAACCCTAATGCTAAATCCAACCCTAACACTAACCCGAACCCTAACCCCAAGCTGAACCCAAACCCGAACCCCAAGACAAACCTCAACCCGCAACTGATTCCGAAGCCAAACTCCAGCCCAAACCCTAACCCAAGCTATAGCCCTAGCCAAACCTCAAACCCTAAACCCTCGCTCACGTTAGCCCAGCCATAGCCCTAGCCCAAACCGGTACCTGAACCTGCACTCCAACAATCTAACCCAAACCCAATCCAAAACCTGAACCTGAACCCAAACTCTTAACTCTCACCCTCAGACTAACTACAGGAATGTCAAAAACCGGCCTGAAACAGATTCTCCCTCACAGTCCAAGGAAGCAATCCTGTGGACACTTTTTTTTTTAAAGATTGGCGCCTGAGCTAACATCTGTTGCCAATCTTCTTTTTTTTCCTCTTTTCTTTCTCCCTGAAGCCCCCCAGTACATAGTTGTATATTCTAGCTCTAGGTCCTTCTGGTTGTGCTATGTGGGATGCCGCCTCAGCATGGCCTGGTGAGCAGTGCCATGTCCACGCCCAGGATCTGAACCAGTGAAACCCTGGGCTGCTGAAGTGGAGCAAGCAGACTTAACCACTCGGCCACGGGCTCGCCCCAACACGTTTGTTTTGAACTTCGAGCCTCCAGAACTGTGAGGCCGTACATTTCTGTTGTTTAAGGCCCCCAGTGTGTAGCACTTGGTACAACGGTCCTGAACAACTAATTTACCTGCTTACACATCTATTTCCCCAATTCCTCCTCCTTCCTGAGCCCCTCTCCCAACGCCAGTCAGTTCTGGAGGATGAAACAGTTCCTTCCTGTCTTCCTTCCTTTCATTCTTTCTCTGTTTCTTCCTTCCTTTCTTTCACTTATTCTTTCTTTCTTCCTGTTTTCCTTTTTTTTTTTTAATCCCCGATTCTCAGAATGGCCAGGCACAGTGTTGGTGCAGTCATTGTTGCAATGATTGATCAAGCTTTACAACATTGTCTTTGGTCACAAGGGAGGGTAGAAAAGGGATTAAAAGAGACACTAATTTTAGAAGAACAAATCGGAGCTGTCTGGAGAGAAAAGATGAGAAAGAATGAGGTGCACATCCCTGAAGGTGTTCACACATAGAGAGGCTGATAGAAACTCTGCTTAGGGCTGGTTCTATGAGAATGTTGAGAAACAGCTTTGCTGGTTGGAATATCTCAGAGGTTGGCTATTGATCAGTATTTTGGAATTCCAATGAGACAGAACCTGGCTAGGGGTCCCCTTGTGGAACTCTCAGACTGTGTGGGAAAGTGGATGTGTGTTTTGAACAAGGGCTTGGTACAAGGTACCAATTTCCCTCCACCAGATATGTCTTTGTCAGAGTTTAATGTGCTTGTGAATTTGCTGGAATCCATTCCCAGCAGTGTCATCTGTTCACAATTGCCCTACCATCTGAACATTTAACCCTGTCAACCCCCTCCCCGGGCACTCCCACTGCCAGTTAGAGTCCAGCCATTGTCTAACCTGGATAAACTGAGCCTGGGGAGAGACTGGACAGTAGTGTGGGGGAAAGAGGAGGAAGACCTTCCAAACTGTTGGCATTTAGGGCCAAGCTGTGTCTGGGGAGGCCACACCATGCCTTCACACAGAGCCCAGGCAGACAGCATGTGGCTGAGCCAGAGCCATGTTGTGCCCCAGGCAGCCTGGTGGCTCCATGAATAATACTGATGCCTTTTGTTTAGAAACTCTTTCTGGAGGCATCCCATTTCACCACAAGCCGTGCTAAATGCTGGGCCTGCCCCAAGTTGCTTTGCCTTTTACACAGTCCATGGCCAACTGTGCAGGCAGATGAAGGGCCCTGAATGCTAATAAAGGGAAGAGCTGGCATTCCTGAGGCACCCGACTCTGGGAACCCTGCCTTTGTTGCTAAGGAGAGTTGGAACTGTAGCTGAAAGGCTCTAACAAGAGCCGGGAGCAAGGAGAGGGAGAAAAGAAAGGCGAGCATTTGTTTTCAGAGCTTCACAGTTCTCTGGCCAGCTCCAAAGTTGTCCAATTTCTGGTCCCAATTAGAATCTCAAACCCTGTTGTTGTTTCTTTTAACGATCTTGGGAAATTCCTCTGAAGAATCAGCGAGCACTTAGCAAACTTTGGATGGTGGGATCTGTGCAGTTGTGCTGTTCTTGTCTGAACATAGCACACCAAGAGTCCTGAAAGCCGGCTTTATTCCAGTCTCCAGAAGGCGTGATGAAGTTGGCAGAAGTACAAGTGGGCAAAAATCTGCTGGGTTTCTAAATGTTCATATGGGGGCTCCATTCAACAGACGAGTTTTCCAGGTGCCCACTTGGTGGGGAATCTGGGCTCTGCGCTGGGGATGGAGATGAGGAAGCCCTTGGCCCTAGCTTGGAGTGGCCTACAGACCTGCTGGGGAGGCAGACCACACATACTGAAGAGAATTCTGTGGGTTATTTGCTCTGACTGTGACCTGCAGGGCACTATTGGACTTGAAGTTGAGAACTGGATTCTAACGCTGGCTCAGTCGCTGTAAGGCCTCAGGCAAGTACCTTTACCACCCTGAGCCTCAGTTTCTCATCTGTACAATGGGTGTAGTAATATCAACTTAGTTGGGTTACTGTGAGGAGAAAGTGCAGGTGAGAAAATGAAGAACAGAAATGTGGAGGACATGGCCTCTGCCCTCCAGGACCACACCATCGGTGAGCCAGCTGTTGGCTTGGAAGGTGTCTGTTCCTGGAATAGGCACCTATCAATTTGGCCCATTGAATGCGGTAAGCCAAAACACATATAAGAGTAAAGTCATAAGCCAGTTTCCCCTTATGTAGCATGTCTATGTGCCAGGTATAGTGCTAGGCAATTTGCAAGTATTATCTCCTTTAATATGAATGACTTTATGGGGAGGTAGTGAATTGCTCAGGGTCACACATCTGGGAAAGTGTCTCTCTAGCTGGGGATCCAACCTCTGTCACGTCTTCAGTGCTTTTTCTATCTTTAGAGGCTGAGACATTTGCAAAGTTGGGACAGACACAACTGACCGAGTCTCTCCAGGGCACGCTGGAGGTTAACCAGTCACTGCACGCAGACCTCCCTTCAGAAAGGTTCTACTACAGAAAGCTCGTCAAGATGGCAGACACCAAACTCTCTCTGCTCAGCGTTTCTTACAAGTTTGCAATGACACAGCCACAAGGAGTATGCAAAGCACCACTGATCTGAGAAAACAGAGAGAGAAAGGAAACAGATTTTCCATAAGCAAAGCATGGAGAAGTCCTAGCTTAGAGATTATAACAATATATTGAAGCATAATGACCTCATAGCGTTTTCCTGTTTGTGTCCAGCAGTTTTCCTCACAGCCAGACATCATTTAACCTCTGTTGTCACATTGTCACCTTGATATCTAAGCTTTTCTCTGTGACTTAAGTTGGATTTTTGTTCTTTTAATGTTTACTCAGAGAAAAGCTAATGAGTATTTACTTCTGCAGTGTACAAGTCTTACAAATCTTACAAACGAACACACACGCACATACACACACACACGCATACACATCTTGGGGTAAAGCAGTAGAAAATTCCAGACAGGACGTGATCCAAGAGCAATGGTCATTTGGCTCCAGAAGGCAGATGTCATCTCAAAATTTGTTTTTGCTGTAGTGGTAGCCTTGCCTCCTGATGCCATTTCACACAGACCACGTTCAAGCTTCCCGACACCCAGTGACAAAGGACGGGACGTGAGAAAGGTGCATCTCTGCTATGTGCAAGGAACTGTCCACATGAACGGCATGGCTTTCAGTGTTTGTAACACTCCTCTGAAGAGGTACAATTTCTTCTGAATCACTGATGAAGTAACTGAAGCTCAGGGAGATGACACGACTGACCAAGGCTACTACCTACTAAGGGCCTTGCCTGAATAGGCTGGTTTCAGTGCCTATTCTTTTTCTAGTCTCTGTTGAAGTGTGGGTGTGGTGGGTATGGTGGATCTGTCCAAGGCTGCCCCACTTGTGGAAGCATTCATTCTACCCACACTACAAGAGTAAAGCTGTGCACAGCCTGTAGTCACAGAGCTCTGGGGGCTCCTTTCAGGCTGTGTTCCACTTCAGTGGGGTCCCCTCCAGTGTGTGACTGGTGGATGCTGAGGCTATTGTCTATCAGGAGCTGTACTAGATATTGGACATAAAGAATTGGGAAGGTGAAGTCGTTGCCCTCAGGACCTTGCGAGGTAGTCTGATAGCCCTGGCTTCATGTTTAGGGCTTCCTTTCACCCCACTCCCTCCATTCCACGTCCCCTCAGAGATGTAAGGTAGACCAGGGCATTCTTAGCATCGTGTGACCGGTGCTTTGCAGAAGGCCCTACCGCTCTGGCATTTATCAACAGGCACAGCCCAACAGCTTTCCTCCCATTCACTTCTCTGAGCCTCTTGTTTCCTCAGCTGTAAAATGAAGCCGTGAAGCCTGCCGTATTGAATCGTCAGAGTTGGATGAAACAAAATATGTCAAGTTCCCAGCACACAGTAGTTGCCAATGTATATTGAATTGTTTGATCTAATATTCTAATTTTCCTCATTTGGTGTTGTGACAACACGAAAAGGCCATGTTTCCTTACTTCTCTGATTTAAAAGGCAGCTGGCAGGTCCAAGGGTTCTAGAACATTTAGGAGGTGGTCAGTCAGCCTCAATAGGCATTGTTCTCGGCAACTCAAGAATTACAAAAATTAAAGCATGTCAGACTAGAAGGCCCTTAGAGATCGTTTATTTTAGTGGATCCAAATTACTTTGTTCTTAGACTTTTGTCCATAAGGTTTTACCTTGCTTGTTGCGGCCACCTGGTAAAGGCCCCCTAAAAAATTGGAGATAACTGTAAACAGCTGGCAAGATAACCCGGGATAATTTAAAGTTACAATGCCCATTTGGGGCTCTTTTTGAGCTTTAAAAACAAGAAAAAAAAATCTTTAGAGTCAAAGGCTCCACCCCTGGAAGCCCCCACTCTGGTTTCTGGGCCTGATCACCTCGGCGACCATGAGTGGGGTGCCCTCTCTTGGCGGTTAACCCGTTGAGTGTTTTAGGCACCTGCTGAGTCAGTTAGAAGGATAGGAGACCTGTGATTTATTCTGTGAACTGTCCTGCTGGACTGTGTGCCACAGAGTGGGAACTGTTGTGTGACCCTTATCTTGATAGTCGTTGGGAAGAGGCTGTGGAAACAGCTGTGAGTGTGAGGCCTAATCCCCTCTTTTCCCTTCTTTGTCTTGTTTGTCACCTCCTCTGTTGTGACCAAGTTGAAGTTAAGTTCAGGCTAGACCTGAGCAGAACCTGGAGCTTCTATACTTAACTCTCAACCCTGGCACTGGGAGCCCCAGCCCCCAGCCAGCTCCAGGCCTCTGCCTCCTGCTTCCCTGGTTTGCCTGGTGCTGGCTCAGGGACTAAATGCCTGCGCTGAGTGGGACTTCACCAAATCTTAAAGCTAGTGACAACTGCAGTTGGGCTCTGCACCCTTCTCCAGCCTGCTGTCAGTCAAACACCAGCTTTACTGCCATGGGGAACCCCCAAGCATCCCTGGAGAGTCATCCCTTGGGTGCATTTTAACTTGTTGGAAATGCTTTTAATTGGATGGTTTATGCCCCAAAAACTCCATCTGGGAGAAAACTTGAGTAGTTTTTCTGTGCCATTGTGATGTAGCTAATTCCCAGAATTGAAGGAAAAAAGGGGAAGAGGAAAAAACGGCCATAAGTGTGCCCTCGCCAAAAATCTAGCATCTTGAGTGTCTTCTCCACAAATATTGGTAAAAAGGCTTAAAACAAAATATGGATTCATAAGTAGGAGCTTTATATTACATTACCTGATTCATAGGAGTAATTTTAAAGCAATAGGTCTGGAGACTCTGTATGTGTGTCTGTTATGAATGTTATACATGTGTAATATTTTACCTCTGGATAGTATGGCCAAAATTAAGAGCTCTGTTTAATTGGCTTAAAGTAAGTGCTTACATAAATCCTAAATGTAATAAAAACTAGCCCAGTGCTTTTCAAGCTAATATGTTATCTTTGGTAAAGAAAAGAGAAAAATAAGATAAAAGGATGGGGAAGCTAAGAGAAATATATAAATACAGGTTCATGAAATTGGATGACGTGGGAGAAGGAAAGAGAAGAGAAAGATAAAGACAAAGCTATATGGAAATCTTGAGAACTAAGAAGGGTTTTTTAGAGATAGGGTGGTGAGTTTGAGGAAACTATTAAAAGAACATTAAAAACATGTAAATTAGTAAATGAAAAGTTAAATTTTAAAACATTTAAATTAGTAAGTAAAATTTTTGCAATTAAAAATAAGTAAGTTAGTAAATAAAACTATGTAACCTAAAAATTTGGAAGTAAAAGTTATAGAGAAAATATTACCAATGAAATTTCTGTATCTGCTTCATTCTTTGTACTTACCATTTTACTCTGTATCTAAATTGCAGACTGAAAACCTGAACAATTTGGAGATCAGTGTGGCCTAAAAGAGATGAGGAGTGAGTGTTTGGTAAGTTTCAACACATACTGAATCACAGAACAGTGTATACATAGTATATAGTACACAGTATACACATAGTACACAGTATATACATATTGTGGGAAATAACTTTACCAGCTAGAGCGCAAGGCTTCTATGCAGTTCCTTTGGACTTAGTCTCACTGATTCCACTCATTGCTACAGTTACTTAGATCAGCACCTTTTTCCCCTACTCTGCTAACTAAGGCTGTTTCACGTATTTGTAATCCAGTTAAATTCTTTGGCGTTCCATTTTAACATCCTGGATTTTATTTTTTTAATTAGAATTATTACTTGTGTTGCAAAATTTTATTGGTTTTGATGACTGTAGAGTGATATATACATCTTTACAGTATCATATACAGCAGTTTTGCTACCTAAAAAAAATCAGCTGTGCTTCAACTAAGCAAGCTTCCCTCTCCCAAAGTCTTAGCAACCAATGATCTGTTTTATTTCTCTATAAATTTTCCTCTTCCAGAATGTCATTTACATGGAATCACACAGTACATAACATTTTAGTCTGTCTTCTTTCACTTAGCCATGTACATTTTAAAATTCATCGATGTCTTTACACAGCTTGATATCTTATTCTTTTTATCTCTGGAGAGTATCCTATATGGATGTATCATGTATGTTTAACCATTCATCTTTTGAATAACATGTTAATTACTTCCATTTTTTCACAATTATATATAAAGTGTCTATAAAATTTGCATACAAGTGTTATGTGATCTCTGCATTTTTGACGTTCATTATTTTCCTTCTCCCTGAAAAACTTTTTTAAAACATTTCTTGCAAACGTTTTAGGTGCTAGGGGTAAATTTTTAATTCTATTTCTTTGGTTTTCTTTATTTCCCATTCACTTCTGGAGGATATAGAATTCTTTGTTGGTGGGTTTTATTTTTTTTTTTAAGATTTTATTTTTTTTTCTTTTTCTCCCCAAAGCCCCCCAGTACATAGTTGTATATTCTTCGTTGTGGGTCCTTCTAGTTGTGGCATGTGGGATGCTGCCTCAGCGTGGTTTGACGAGCAGTGCAATGTCTGCGCCCAGGATTCGAACCAACAAAACACTGGTCCGCCTGCAGCAGAGCACGTGAACTTAACCACTCAGCCACGGGGCTATCCCCTGTTGGTGGGTTTCTTTTTCTTTCAGTACTTTAAATATGTCACCTCATTCTCCTTTTGTTTGCGTGATTTCTGATGAGAAGTCAGAAAGTTCCTCTACAGGACAAGCGTTAACTTCCCCTGACTCTTCAAGATTTTCTCTTTATCTTCAGTTTTCTGCAGTTTGAATATGTTATGCCTACCTGTAGGGTCTTGTTTGTTTATTTTCTCTGTATGCTGTGTGGTGTTTTCTGAGCATCTTAGATCTGTGGTTTGTTGTCTGTCATTAATTTCAAAATTTCTCAACCACTATTACGTTAAATATTTCTTTGGTTCTATTTTCTCTCTTCTTTCACTGGTCTTCTAACTACATGCATGTTTTACTTTGTAAGTCAACAGGCAGTTGTTGGATCTTCCTTTATCTTTTTTTTTAATCTTTGCATTTCAGTGTTTTAATTTGGAAAGTTGTTGTTTACCTACCTACAAGTGCACTGATTCTTTCATCAGCCATGTCCAGCGGACTGAGGATGGGCCCATCAATGGCATTCTTTACGTCTATAGGATGATGTTTTATTTCTCGCATTACCTTTGACTCTTAGAGTTTCCATCTCTCTGCTTAAATGACCTATATGTTTTTGAATACTGCATGTCTTTCCATTTAGAGATCTTAATATAACAACCATAGTTATCTCAAATTCTTTACCTGATAATGTCAACTTCTGTGTCCTTTCTGAGTCTGGTTTTGATTATTGCTTTCTCTCTCCAGACTGCTTTTCCTTGCTTGAGTCTTGCTTGTAGTTTTTGTTGAAAGCTGGACATACTGTGTCATGTAAAAGGAATGGAGGTAAATGGGCCTTTAGTATGCGGATTTATGTTAATTTCTCGAGAATTGGGCCATGTTTAATGTTTTCTGTAGCTATAGGTGCCAGAAGGTTCTATTTCCTCTAGTATCTACATTTTTCTCTCCCTTTTTGACTTTGTGTTTTCTTAAGAATTCTTCCTCTGGAAGCCTGCCTCTTACAGCTCTTTCAATGGTAATCGATGTTACTACAGTGGATCCCTGTTGGTGTGGTGGTAACATGGGGGGCGGTCAGAGCATTCTATAATCTTCCAATTAAATCTCAATCTATTAGTGACCTTTGTCCCAGGGTTGTGATATTCACAAGTGTTTCTCCAGTCATATATCTTTTTTCTTCTCTGGCCTCTACTCTCTTCCCTGGCTGCAGCATTCCCAATCTATTTCCTTAAAGGCATGATACGTGTTGATTGTTTATTTCCTACTCTTAGGTGAGACAGGAAGGTTAACAGGAGATAGAGCAGGAAGATGCCCTCCATTCAGATGATTTAGGCACAGACAAATTCTTTACCCTGGAAAGTGGGCCTCTGCTATAGAGAAGGCTCCAGGCGTATTTCACAGTGATTACTCTTCCTTTCCCTTGCTAGTGTCACAAGGGCTATTTCTCAAATATTCACCATCAGAACCTGGTGGTGTTCTTTGAAGTAAAGGTCATAAAAATGTTGAGACTTCCTTAAGATTGTGGCCCCCAGGAGTTTTTCACACTCATTCTCATGCAACTCAGGCTCCAGAAATTCATCAAAATTAGCACTTAAGTGTTTCTACCAATTTATGGCTCTAGGGCCTGCTGTTCCAAGTAAGCATATCTTAAATCTGACACTCTGGATGCAACTCTGCCCAGATTTCAGGGTGGCAGTTTCTCCCTGCATCCTTAGTTCTCTAAAGGGTCTGAGAAAAGTCATTAGTTTTCACTTGTCCAGCTTTTTCTTGTCATAAAGTTGGAAGTGACAACTTCCAAGTACTTCACATGTTGGATTTAAAACTGGAAGTCACTGGCACATTTACTTTTCATTACAAGCATCCAGATGTCTGCGTGGGGATAATCAAACAAACTTCCAATATAGCATTACACTCAAAGCCAAGTTTGAGGCATCCTTGACCCTTCCTCCTTCCACCTAGATGTGTAAAGCGACCAAAAGCACTCTCAGGTGGCTAGTTTCAAACCTACTTCCTGGTCCTCAGCCTCATTAACTGGTGTGACAGCAGAGAACCCTTAGTCCTCACTCAAGGTTTGGGCAAGAGCATCCACAACTGAATATGAGGAGTCTCATCCCTAATCTTGCCCATGGAGTGCACTGTGCCTTCCTCTTCTAGAAAGCCATTATGACTTCCAGAAATTCGTCTTCTTCAACAAAACTGTTCAAGAACTGGGAGGGCTATTGTAAGTCAGTCAGCCACAGTTTCATAGATTCTAGCAGAAAACACAAGACCCCTGAGTCAGAGACAATAAACATTATGGCATAGGCGGTTGTATGAGTTTCATGTTTGCTCAGCTCCACTTGCCTCCTAATCCCCAGGATGGGCAATCTCAAGAGGGCCCGGATGGATGCTGCATACACAATCAGTCTGTGTCACAGCTGAGGTACCCCAAGCTTAGGACACTGACAAAATTTTAAAGAGGCTACTAGCAAATCTGTCCAACCTTGTCATGTTGGGAGACATTATTTTAATACTGGTCAGAAAAAAAATGAGCACATCTGCCTTCTGTGCTCACATTATCTCTATCTTTCAAGCCTGAATGATATAAAAACATCTTTGTAAAAATAATCAAAACAAGATATGTAGAAATATCCTGGAGAATGACACTCAACAGTCACAACTACACAGATGGTTACATGAAATAGACCCTTAAGGAGGGGATTTGGGGATTAGTTATCTGATCTTCAGGTATCTAAAGACAATGCTATGACCTTAACAAGATGGGATATTGGAAGTCCATGTCTTCAAGTATTGACAGAGTTGCTTAGAAAATCACTTGGAAAGAAGCTTGCAATAAAGGCTGACCATTCTCAACTGAATGAAGGGGATACAGAGAAATATGGTAAGCATGTGAAATACCAGCACTACAAGTGCTATAAGGCCTGAAGTCTATTTCTCACCACACTGAGGATCTAAATAAAGACAATGACAAGCTTGTGACTTTAAATTCTTAGCTTGAGTTATACTCAGCAAACCATGGCATTCCCATTACTGCCCTACATACATTTATCTCCTATAGCCTTGTGTCAGTTGTTGCTGAAAACAAAAGCAGTCTCTGATCTTACAGTTTATTAAATAGCAATGTAGTTGGATTACATTAATGTCCATCAAATGCCACATTTGAATCTTATTTTGTCAGTGAACATGTTAACGCTGATCTTCTCTCTTGCCATTCATTTCTCGTTAGTTAATTTATTCCTTTCCAGGCAGTGGTTTCAATGATGAGAATGCAGAAATGTGTAAGAGGTAGGCTCCTCTTGTGGAACTTAGAGTCCAATGCAGGAAACATATATACTCAATTACATGTGTTATGATAAGCACCAGCAAGAGTTGACTACAAACAATAGGAAAGTTTGAGTATGGAGTGACCAACACTGCCTTGTCCATGAGAGTCTTCCATAGGAGACTCCATGTGAATTAACCTGAACTGATAATTGATGTTTTGCATAATAGCTGAGAAGATTTGGGCAAGGAGCATGCATCCTATATATGTGAGAGCTTATGATTTGTGCAATACACTTTGTTATTCAGTGTGATTGAGGCACATAGACTCCTAATTGGAAGAGAGAAGAAATGAAATAGGAAAGGTCAATTATGAAAATACTTGAGGAGTTTGAATATTATTTTGTAAGCAATACAAAGCTATCAAGAACTTCTTAGCAGGAAAGCACCATGATGAATTTCATATTTTAGAAATATTCAAACAGCAATGTGGAGGATGAGTTGGAGATCAGAGGCTGGAAGGGAATTGAAGAGATAATTGATGCACCTTGAGTCTAGCTTTCCTTAACACTCATTCAATATGTACTAATGAAACACAAACTGTTAGTAATTTTGTTAGCTTCAAGTTTCAGAGGGAAAAAACCATCCGAGTACCAGAAACAGGAGCACAAAAGGGATTTTAATAATGTTTTAAAAGTCTAGCAACTTAAGAATCATATGTTCATATAATGCAACCTTATCTCTGCTATTTACAAAAGTAAACATTTAGTCATGAACTCATAATTTATTACAAATTAAGTGGAAAAGTACTTCTATTAATCATATCTCATCATACCTTAGGCCTGCAAATTCTTTCCTTTTGCATTTTCCATTATCCACTTACATACAGCCTAGAAATGGAAGGCAAAACAGGACCTATGCAGTGTGAGTGGTTAAACCTAGTAAATATATTTCTAAATTTCACAAAATTATCCATAATTATTTTTGGAGATGAAGGGAAAGGGAGGAAGTTGCAGTCTTTGATCTATATTAAATTATTTATGAATTTGCCTACATATTGGGCTTTAATAACTGCTAAAGAGGCTTTACATTCATATTTAGAGAGTAGGTTTAGAGAAGGGGCGGAGCAAAATGGGGGGGTGAGCTGACCTGGGATTCTCTCCCCTCCAAAATACAACAAAGGATTGGAAAAACTGAATTTCAGAGAATAAATCTAATGCCAACATGTTAGAGACCTAGAATACCAAGAAGGTGGAGATCATAAACCTTGCTGACGGCCTCAGAGGTGCCGGAACAGGTAGGAGAGAACATCGCTGCCTCCCCTAGAGTCTGCAATCGCTGCGGCGCGGGTCGGGAAGGAGCGGAGGAGGGGCCACGCCACCAGGGGATCATCCAGGACTCCTGTTGCTGGTTCAGTGGAAAGCCACTGATGGGGGAAAGCTTCCGTGCATGGGGACCCCATAAACCCAGGGCCTCAGGAGACCAGAGAACAGAACTGATCTGAATCCAGATTGGTGCGCAAGAATAGCAGCCCCTCCCTCCTGGCAAAGCCACTGGGTGCTGCCATCTTGCCCAAAGACGGAGAGCTCAGAAGACGTGGCTCTCGTCCCCCATCTAGTGGCGACAGGCTGTAACTGCAAGCGAATTCTACCACCTGCGAAAAAACCGCTCCTCTACCATCCAGCAATTTATAAAAGCCCCAGACCAGAAGGAAAACAATAAAAACATAGAATTAAGTCCTGAGGACTTGGAATTAGGTAAACTAAGTGATAATGAATTCAGAGCAGCTATAATCAAAAAACTCAGTGAGGTGGAGAGAAAGATAGAGAAACAAGCCAATGAGTTCTGGAGTTACTTCACAAAAGAGATTGAAATTATAAAGAAGAATCAAACAGAATTACTAGAGATAAAAACACAATGGACCAGATAAAACAGAATACGGATTCCCTGAATGCCTGTGTAGACACCATAGAAGAGCAAATTAACATAATTGAAGATAGACAGGCTGAATGGCTCCAGACAGAGGAAGAAAGAGAATTAAGAATTTTAAAAAATGAGGAAAACCTCCGAGAGGTAGTGGATTCAATGAGGAGTAAGAACTTAAGGATCATAGGAATTCCCAAGAACGTGGAAAAGGAAAATGGAGCAGAAAGTGTGCTTACCAAAATTATTGAAGAGAACTTCCCAAATCTAGGGATTGACGGAGAAATGTGTGTAGAGGAAGCTTTCAGATCGCCTAAATTTGTCAATGTAAAAAGACCTACTGCAAGGCACATAGTAGTACAATTGGCAAGAAGGAAAGATAAAGAAAGAATACTCAGGGAAGTAAGAAAAAAGAAGAGAATAACCTATAAAGGAGCCCCTGTCAGACTTTCAGCAGATTTCTCTACAGAAACCTTACAAGCTAGGAGAGAATGGAGTGACATATTCAAAGCTTTAAAAGATAAAAATCTTCAGCCAAGAATACTCTATCCAGCAAGAATTTCCTTCAGATATGAGGGAGAAATTAAATCTTTTCCAGAGAAACAAAAGTTAATGGAATTTGTAACTAAAAGCCCTCCACTACAAGAAATCCTCAAGAAGGCTCTTGTACCTGAAAAAAGAAAAAAGGGAGAAAGGGGTCACAATCCACAGACTAGGGAGACCGATGGATAGAACCAGAACAGGATAGCAAATATTCAACTATAGCATTAGAGTAAAGGTAAGGAAACTACCAAGACAAGGACGATCTTAGCACTCTAACCTCAAATTCATAACACAAGTTGGAATAAGAAATGAAAATAATTATTTAGGAGGGGAAGAGCAAAGGGTCTAAATCAGTATTGGTCAAGCAGGTAAGAGACCACCAGAGAATAGACTATATTATACACGAGATTCTAAATACAAACTTCAGGGCAGACATTAAAATAAAATACAGAACAGAGTCACAAATCATAAATAAGGAAAAATCTAAGAAACCCAGCATAAGACACTGTAGTATTAAATGGGTAGGCTAAAGAACACAGGAAGAGAAACACAGGAAAACAAGATAATGAGTGACAGATTGACAGCATTAAGTCCACATGCATCAATAATCACTCTCAATGTAAACGGATTGAACTCTCCAATAAAAAGACACAGAGTGGCAAAATGGATTAAAGAACAAGATCCAACAATTTGTTGCCTCCCAGAAACACACCTCAGCCCCAAGGACAAACACAGGCTCAGGGTGAAGGGGTGGAGGACAATACTTCAAGCAAGAAAAAAAACGCAGGTGTTGCAATTCTTGTATCAGACAAAGTGGATTTCAAAATAAGACAGGTAAAGAGAGACACAGAGGGACAATATATAATGATCAAAGGGACACTTCATCGAGAAGAAATAATGCTTATCAATATCTATGCACCCAACATAGGAGCACCAAGATTCATAAAGCAACTATTAACAGACCTAAAGGAAGATGTTAACAACAACACAATAATAGTAGGGGACCTCAACACCCCACTCACATCAATGGACAGATCATCCAGACAGAAAATCAACAAGGAAATAGTGGAGCTAAATGAAAAACTAAAACAATTGGACTTAATAGACATATATAGATCACTTCACCCTAAAAGAGCTGAATACACATTCTTCTCAAGTGCACATGGAACATTCTCAAGGACCGTATGTTGGGAAACAAGGCAAGCCTCTACAAATTTAAAAAAATTGAAATAATAACAAGCATCTTCTCCAATCATAATGCTATAAGGCTAGAAATTAATTACAAGAAAAAAGCTGAGAAAAGCACAAAGATGTGGAGACTAAACAACACACTACTGAACAAGCAATGGATCATTGAAGAAATTAAAGAAGAAATCAAAAAATACCTGGAAATAAATGAAAATGATAGCATGGCATACCAACTCATAAGGGATACAGCAAAAGCTGTATTAAGAGGAAAATTCATCGCAATACAGGCACATCTTAACAAACAAGAAAAATCCCAAATAAGCAATCTTAAAGTACACCTAACTGAACTAGAGAAACAAGAATAAATAAAGCCCAAAGTCAGCAGAAGGAGAGAAATAATAAAAATCAGAGCAGAAATAAATACTATTGAAACGAAAAAGGCAGTAGAAATGAATCAATGAAACAAAGAGCTGGTTTTTTGAGAAGATAAATAAAATTGACAAACCACTAGCCAGACTTACAAAGAAAAAAAGGGAGAAAGCTCAAATAAACAAAATCAGAAATGAAAGAGGAGAAATAACAACAGACTCTGCAGAAATACAATGGATTATAAGAGAATACTACAAAAAACTATATGCCAACAGAATGGATAACCTAGAGGAAATGGATAAATCCTTGGACTCCTACAATCTCCCAAAGCTCATTCAAGAAGAGGCAAACAATTTGAAGAGACCAATCGCAAAGAAAGAGATTGAAACAGCAATCAAAAACATCCCAAAGAATAAAACCCCAGGACCAGATGGCTTTCCTGGGGAATTCTACCGAACTTTCAGAGAGGATTTAATACCTATCCTTTTCAAGCTATTCCAAAAAATTAGGGAAGATGGAACACTTCCTAACACATTCTGTGAGGCCAACATCACGCTGATACCAAAACCTGACAAGGACACCACGAAAAAAGAGAACTACAGGCCAATATCACTGATGAACATAGATGCAAAAATTCTAAACAAAATTTTGGCAACCAGAATTCAGCAATTCATCAAAAGGATTATACATCATGATCAGGTGGGATTCATACCAGGGACACAGGGATGGTTCAACATCCGCAAATCAATCAATGTGATACACCACATCAACAAACTGAGGAATAAAAACTACATGATCATCTCAATAGATGCAGAGAAGGCATTTGACAAGATCCAACAGCCATTTATGATAAAAACTCTGAACAAAATGGGCATAGAAGGAAACTACCTTAACGTAATAAAGGCCATATATGACAAACCCATAGCCAACATCATACTCAATGGGCAAAAACTGAACGCCATCCCCCTGAAAAGAGGAATGAGACAAGGATGCCCTCTATCACCACTCTTATTCAACATAGTACTAGAGGTCCTGGCCAGAGCAATCAGGCAAGAAAAAGGAATAAAAGGAATCCAAATAGGGAGGGAATGAGTGAAACTCTCGCTGTTTGCAGACGACATGATCTTATATATAGAAAACCCCAAAGAATCCATTGGAAAACTCTTAGAAGTAATCAACAACTACAGCAAAGTTCCAGGGTACAAAATCAATTTGCATAAATCAGTAGCATTTCTATACTCCAATAACGAACTAACAGAAAAAGAACTCAAGAACACAATACCATTCACAATCGCAACAAAAAGAATAAAATACCTTGGGGTAAATTTAACTAAGGAACTGAAGGACCTATATAATGAAAATTACAAGGTCTTTCTGAGAGAATTGGATGACGACATAAGGAGATGGAAAGACATTCCATGTACATGGATTGGAAGAATAAACATAGTTAAAATGTCCGTTCTACCTAAAGCAATCTACAGATTCAACGCCATCCCAATCAGAATCCCAATGACATTCTTTACAGAATTAGAACAAAGAATCCTAAAATTCATATGGGGCAACAAAAGACCCCAAATTGCTAAAGCCATCCTGAGAAAAAGAACAAAATGGGAGGCATCACAATCCCTGATTTGAAAACGTACTACAAAGCTACAGTAATCAAAACAGCATGGTACTGGAACAAAAACAGGTGCACAGATCAATGGAACAGAATTGAAAGCCCAGAAATAAAACCACACATCTATGGACAGCTTATCTTCAACAAAGGAGCTGAGGGCATACAATGGAGAAAAGAAAGTCTTTTCAACAAACGGTGCTGGGAAAACTGGAAAGCCACATGTAAAAGAATGAAAATTGACCATTCTTTTTCACCATTCACCAAAATAAACTCAAAATGGATCAAAGACCTAAAGGTGAGACCTGAAACCATAAGGCTTCTAGAAGAAAACGTAGGCAGTACACTCTTTGACATCAGTATTAAAAGGATCTTTTCGGACACCATGCCTTCTCAGAGAAGGGAAACAATAGAAAGAATAAACAAATGGGACTTCATCAGACTAAAGAGCTTCTTCAAGGCAAATGGAAACAGGATTGAAACAAAAAAACAACCCACTAACTGGGAAAAAAATATTTGCAAGTCATATATCTTACAAAGGCTTAATATCCATAATATATAAAGAACTCTCACAACTCAACAGCAAAAAATCAAACAACCCAATCAAAAAATGGGCTGGAGACATGAACAGACATTTCTCCAAAGAAGATATATGGATGGCCAATAGGCACATGAAAAGATGCTCATCATCACTGATCATCAAGGAAATGCAAATCAAAACTACACTAAGATATCACCTTACACCCATTAGAATGACAAAAATATCTAAAACTAAGAGTAACAAATGTTGGAGAGGTTGCGGAGAAAAAGGAACCCTCATACACTGCTGGTGGGAATGCAAACTGGTGCAGCCACTATGGAAAACAGTATGGAGATTCCTCAAAAAATTAAAAATAGAACTACCATACGATCCAGCCATCCCACTACTGGGTATTTATCCAAAGAGCTTGAAGTCAGCAATCCCAAAAGTCCTGTGCACCCCAATGTTCATTGCAGCATTATTTACAATAGCCAAGACGTGGAAGCAACCTAAGTGCCTGTCAACAGATGAATGGATAAAGAAGATGTGGTACATATATGCAATGGAATACTACTCAGCTGCAAAACAGAACAAAATCATTCCATTTGCAATAACATGGATGGACCTTGAGGGAATTATGTTAAGTGAAATAAGCCAGCGAGAGAAGGATAATCTGTGTATGACTCCACTCATATGAGGAATTTAAAAATGTGGACTAAGAACAGTTTAGTGGATACCAGGGGAAAGGTGGGGTGGGGGGGGGCACAAATGGTGAAGTGGTGCACCTACAACACGAATGACAAACATTAATGTACAACTGAAATTTCACAAGATTGTAACCTATCATTAACTCAATAAAAAAGTAATTTAAAAAATAGAGTAGGTTTAATAGATAAGCAAAATACTATTTAGAAATGTAAAAGAAATATTCCATATAATTGCATTTGGCAACAACTTGAAACTTAGGCAAGTGTTGAGAAGAGATTCTGAGAAATTCTAGCTCAGGTCAGATGCCAACCATTTTGAGACTACTGTTCTCAAGTGCAGTTTTTATCCTTTAAGTAGAAAATTTCGTGCATATGAACTTAAGTTATCATGCCTTTCAGAAGTTGATCTGTTAAAGAAAGTCAGATATGGAAAGTTAAAGGGTACTTCTTTCATGTGTCAACTTCTTTAAGTATTATGGTTTAAAGGAAACCACTTACACAAACACGATCCGTATTTGAAATGTATTTTTGAACCTTTTCCACTTCTCAATGCCCCACTTAATGTTTATTTAGATATATAGATTTAAAGCATTTCATAAATGTTCAGAAAATTCATATTAAATTGCTTGCTAACCTGGCAGTCTAACAAAGTAATATTTCCTTCTAAATATATTGGAATAATTCACGTAATAATCATCCATAAGCTCACCATTTACATTGTGTGGAAACTAAGTGATAGATAAATATTCATCAAGAAAATTTAGGTTAGTCTTGTTGAGAAAATTTTTTCAGTTGGTCTCATTGTGATATGATCCAATTTCCAACTTGAAGAAAAAGAATCAAATATTTTCCTCCGTCATTATACCTAATTATTAGTGCTCAGATCACTTAGCTTGAAAAATACTCTACTAGACCCCATAAGGCCTTCATTTTATCTATGCCCTTCCTTCAACTCTTTGGAATGCTCTATAAAGATCTCACTTTTTGTTTGCCTCCTAAGTAGCATATGGACAAAGGGATTTTCACTTTATTTTGCCAACAGGTATAAAAAATGCACGACATCAACAAACTGTATTTGGTCATCAGTGAACTGTTTGGTTTTGTTTTGTCATCAGCAATTAATTTAAGATCTAAATATGCTGTAGGTTTTTATGTGTAAATGAGCATGATGATAACTGCCTTATACAGTTTTGAAGATGGGACCTATTTCACAAATCCTGGCCATTGTAAGCAATCAATAAATGTTAGCGATCATTTCTATCTGATTACTACAAGGAGAGTAATGCTTTATACTCTTGGAGTTCCTTTAATCTGTTTCTAAAAGTAAACTATAACTCTAAGCCTGGTTGAAAATTTGAAACTATCAAAATGCGTGATGTAAGAAATGCCATTAAGTTAATTTACTCCAACGTTCTATTAAGCTCAGTAAGAAATCAGAAATCAAATTCTGAATCCCCCAATAATAACCTGTACAAGTGATCAAATCTAGGTAGTGTATTCTTTTATATAAAATGTATGCCAAATTGAATCTCTGAATTCCAGAACAGTGGAAAGAAATATGGAGAAAATGAAGTCCCATTTTTCTTCCTCAGGGAGAATTTGAAGGAAAATCTATAGAAGCACTAAATAAGATGGCAAATGAGTTTGACCATAAACAAGAATTATTTTTTATGTGTGCTTTCAGCATGAGGGAAAAATTGCAATGAGCGTTAGACTTTGAAGCTTAGGTAAGCCACAATGGAAATTATAAGTCAGAAGATAAGTAATATTATTTGAATAAAAATATCAAAGAGCTCTGTGATGCACTCCACACTCTCGTTTCATTTCACTTATAACCTCAGTAATATCAGTAAAGCAGTTCACTTCACTGAGAAAAATTCTATCCTTTTCATCATGTGCTTAAAAGCATCTTTCACTTGTTTCTTTCTCAGTGTATAAATGAAGGGGTTCAACATGGGGGCAACAGAAATACTGAACAGAGCCATCCCTTTATTTATAGACACTCTCTCCTTTGCAGAGGGTTTCACATACATGAAGGTACAGCTGCCATAAGAAGTGGACACAACAGAAAGAAGTTACCTGTCCCAGGGCGGCTGTGGGAAGAAGCAGCAGGAAACCCTTAGCCAACCTCTCTGATCCCTTTCCCGGCAGGGAGGGAGAGCTCACCGTGCCCCTGCGGAGCCAAGGAGCGGCCCTAGCTCAGTCCAGCAAGGAAGCCCAGCCCATGAAGCACAATCCCCACAAGCGCCTGAAAGTACCCCAGGCCTAGCCAAGCACCCATAATACCCCCACAGCGGCCAGCAGACGAGCTGGGGCCAGAAACTCTGCTCCTGCTTCCCCCTAGTGGTAGCAGGTGGACTCTGCGACCTAATACTACCACAAATGCCCGGACAAAACGTTAGTTCATCAAACACCATGAGAAACTGCAGCAGCAATTCAGACGAGAAGGAAAATGACAATTCTCAGAAACCAACCCTGAAGGCACAGAAATTTACAACCTAAATGACAGAGAATTCAAAATAGCTGTCATAGAGAACTGCTTTTTGTGAAGCTTTTATTTGGTATGAATCTTAACCTTAAATAATTTTGTTTAGATATCAATAATTGCTGTTTTCAAACGAGTCCAAAACCCGAGAAATAGACCCATGTATTATTTTTTTTATCTATTGATAGAGAGAAAATGGTTTACCTTCTACTCAATTACAGAAAATGAAATTAATTTTTGCATCTAATATATATTTCTCCACTATTTTTGACTATATCTACGTATGTATGTACGTATGCATGTATGCATGTACCTGTTTATCTATCTATTTTCTATATAAAGAAATACCACAGAACTTAAAAATATGAAGATATGCTTAGCACATAGCCCTAAAAAGTGTATACTGATATTGGGCTATGCTTCCTTACTAATAGAAAAATTCCATGGACATACCCAATTAAAACGAGTAATGAAAATATTTTTTGCTTTTCAAACGAACGCATTTACATTGTCTTTAAATTATGTAGCAACTTTTCACATATTTCCTAGAACATCAGTAACATAAAGAAGGGAATTTCTAAGAAAAATAAATGGACATCAGAGCCAGCCATAGTGGTCTAGTGGTTAAGATTCATTGCTCTCACCACAGAGGCCTGGGTTCATTTCCCAGCCATGGAACCACATTGCACATCTGTCAGTTGTCATACTGTGGCAGCAGCTCAAATAGAGAATTAAAACTAATAAGTAGGGGGCCAGCCCTGGTGGCCTAGTGAGTAAGTTCAGCATGCTCTGCTTCAGTGTCCCAGGTTCAGTTCCCAGGCACAGACCTACACCACACTGTTGGTGACCATGCTGTGCTGGCAACCCACATACTGAAATAAAGAGGAAGATTGGCACAGATGTTAGCTCTGGGCAAATTGTCCTCAGCAAAAAAAGAGAAAAAAGCAAACAACAACTAAGATACACAACCATGCACTGCAATTTAAAAAAAATAAACAAAAATCATAAAATTATATTTTCTGTGTATAGCAAGTGCAATACCTTATCAATATTTATAAAGCCATTCCAACACTTCTAAGGATCTCTTTTTTCCTGATGAAAACTCAAACACATTTTCACTTTCAAAATAATTATTGAAAAGGCTGTAATTTAAAAAATTGTTCAAAGAAGGGTATGTCGCAAAGACGTAAGGAAAGCATTTTAGTGGCATGAGAAATATATTAAACAAATATGCTTGCAAACTGTTAGAAAAAAAAGATAAACAAGAATGACATGGAGGCATGTTGATTCGAAGAGGCTACTCAAGACTCATATTTATGCTTTACATTTCCCTTCACTGTGCCTCTAATTCACGACACTGCATGTTTATACTTGCTTGAGAAGAATAGAGTCTTCCTCGCCATGTCCACGAAGGCTCGCTTGACTTGCTGATTCCTTAGGCTGTAAATAAAGGGGTTCAGCATGGGGGCCACTGAGGTGTTGAGCACAGCAACTCCCTTACTCAGAGATACTCTGTCTTTTGCTGATGGATTAATGTACATGAAAATGCAGCTGCCATAAGAGATGGAGATGACAATCATGTGGGAAGAACACGTGGAAAATGCCTTTGTCCTCTGACTAGTAGAAGGAATTCTCAAAATGGTTCTGATGATATATATGTAAGACAGAATTATTAACGCCAAAGTGAACATTAGAGTAAAAACAGCACAAGAAAAACCCATTGTCTCTAGGAATTTTGTGTCTGAACAAGAAAGGTGTAGTAAGGGGAAATAATCACAAGTATAATGGTCTACAACATTGGACTTACAGTAATCGAGCTGTATGAATAGCATGAGTGATGGGAATATGATTAAGAACGAAGCCAGCCAGGAAGCAAAGACAAGGAGTGTGCAGACTCTCCGATTCATGATGGTCATGTAATGCAGAGGTTTGCAGATGGCAATATAACGGTCATAGGACATGGCAGCCAGAAGGTAAAATTCAGTGACTCCTAAGAGAATGTAAAAAAATATCTGAGCCATACAATCATTAAAAGAAATGGTTTTATCTCCTGAAATAATGGTGCCTAGGAACTTGGGTGTAGTGACAGTTGTGAATGAAACTTCTAATAAGGAGAAATTTCTGAGGAAGAAATACATGGGGGTCTGGAGGTGGGAATCCAGCAGGGTGAGGGTGATGATGGTCAGGTTCCCAGTGATGCTGAGCATGTAGGAGATGAGCAGAAAGACAAGGATCACCACCTGGAGCTGTGGGTCATCTGACAGTCCCAGGAGGATGAACCCTGTTATTTCTGTCTGGTTTCTCATTCTTCAGTCATTTATTTGTTTTTCTCCTGCCAGACCTATGGGAGAAAGCACAAAGAACAAAGTTGAATAGTGGCTTCACACATATCCAAGTGTGGAGCTGGGATTTGACCTAAGTAGTAGGTCAAAGCTTCCAGCTTCAGGGGAAGTTTAAAACAAACTGATATTTACAATGATCCTTTAATTTCCTCTCTTTTACAAGTGAAAACTCTTTGGTTTAGGCAGACTGAAAAAAACTCAATGTCACAAAGCTTGGGGTAGCCAGGCAGGGATTTGTTCCCAGACTTTTCTGACTCCAAATACCACCTGTGAACTTTCAGAGATGTGCCCCCGAGGTTCCTTCCCAATGAGGACCACCTTTGTGCTATTGCTCCAATCCCTATACAACTGTCTCAGTCTATGTACATTAACAGTTTACTTATGTTGAGAATCCTCAAAAATGAGAAAGATTCCTCATGATTTTTTTAAGTGACGGTTCTGTCTTCAGCCATTTATCAAGTTTTGCTCATACTTAGCTTTTCCAACTCACGTGACTACTTCGTTGGAACTTAGAAACACTAAAGTCATTGCCATGAGCAACCTCAGATGTAGAGATAGAGGGGAGAAAGAGGGGAAAATAATTTAAGCTGGAAGGGCTTAAAATTGAGCTTGATTACATCTGAATCCCTGGCAATATTTTATGATGTTTCAGCCTACCAGTGTGTCATTTTTTATGACCTTTATTCCTATGCAAGTTATTTCCCTGTCCATTTTAAATAACTATTATTATTATTACTATATTAAAGAATTTCCCTTAGTTAAAGAGTTAGATAAGGACTCTTATAGAAAGTTGGTTAATAGTTTAATTTCTTTATTCATATGTGTTTTTAAAATAGTAAGTTTTAATTTTTCTTTTTTTAAAATGAAATTTAAATAGTATTTCCATAAGGAAGAATGAGGATACCTATGTCTGAATCCAAGCCATTTACTAAGCCTGAAAAATCACTTAGTGCTTCCATGCTTCATCTCTAAATATGCAGTTTATCCCTCTGTATACAAGCCTGTCTCATAAAGTTACTGTGAGCATTAAATGAGTTAATGTATGTGAAGCATTTAGAAAAATGCTTAGCACTTAATAAAAGCCTTATAAGACTTTATTCAATGGAGAAAATGTTCCTTAACCACTGAGCTGAAAACCTTGAGATTAAGATGGTGTCCTGTGTAAAAAATTGTGTCTAAGGTAAATAGTAGTGAATCAATTTAGCATCAAGAGAATCACACAGAAATAATGACAACAACAAAAATGAGATTGAATTACCTGGTCGTACAGTACCTGTCAGGCATTCTAGGCAAGTGAATCTTAGCCTTGTTCTTCCACTTTGCGTACCTGGTGACCTCTCCCGCCATGGTGTATCTGCCTTCTCCACCACATCACTCCCCCCATCCCACCCCCACACACAAGCCACTTCTCTCATCTTCAGCTAGGATTTGATCACCACATTTGAGGCATGTTAGATATTTGCAGCATGTCAACGTTGCTACCAATGGCCACTTCATTTCTCTGCCTCTCACAGGTAACAGTAAACTTTATGAGAATGATTGTGAAGTTTGCAGTACATAAAATACATATATGCCACCCAGAGTCACCCTCTTTCCTTATTCCCACAATACTAGATTAATATTTATTGTATGAGTTCCATGAGAATCTTATAGTCATTTGTCCCAGCCCACCACACATCCTGTGCTGAGATCTCCTGTGAACTCCTCCACTGCTCTGGCATTTCTGAAAGTTAGCACAGAGTCTCACCTTCAAAATTAATGCAACATAATCCAGTGCCTAGTATAGTCATAGTAGGTTTAAAATAAACCCTTGTCTAATTGATTAGTTAATGCTGAGTTTGTTGTTGAATCACCTACTGCCATCAGGTGTAGTTCTCTATTTTATGCGAAATTCTAGGCTGTATAATATTTAGGTTACATCTTTGCTTTACAAGATGTATTTTCCTACTTTACTTACTTTTCAAGATGTAGTTATCTTTTGGCCTAAATTCCTTGTATTGAGTAAATTTATAACAAAGGACATGCAAAAGAAGTCAAAATTTTTTATATATAATTTAAAAGAAAACTTCACAAAACATTATTTCAAAATTACTTGCCTTAAATTTCTTTACAATTCTTCTTGTTAATTAACTTTACTCCTGCTCAGTAGCATTACTCTTCCTTAATCAGGGTTTGCTTATCAATGAAAGCACTAGTTTTTCATAATACCTTGAATTCACTAAATGCATTCTCATCAAATAGACAAGATTTAGTTTCAATCTCAAGATTGAAATTTCTGCAATAGCTTACTGGTATTGGAGATCCAGATTTTTTTTTAAATATATTATTATGATTTCATAGTGAATATTGTATCATTGCACTGTATTTTTGATCTTATTTCAATTTTTTTGCATAATTGTCTTTCCTCTTAAGTTTCTTGTTAATTTTAACATTTTCTGAATAATAATACCATGACTTACACATTTTAGCTACTGATTAAATCGGTTAAGGAATGTAGGAAGAGCTGTGAAGGAAGGTATTAATAGATACTGGAAGTGTTCATGTGAGCAACACTGAAAATGAATGCTTATATAGCTGGTCTTCTAGGACCAGAGAAAACAGGCTTAAAGAAACTCTAGCAAGAGATGATTCAATACCACAGAATTGGGGGTGGTATACTACACTTTTTATATAAAAAATGTTTATGAAACTTCAATGGATTGCATTCATTTGCCAACATCAAACAAGCCTGATAAAAAATTATCTGCACTTAGTCATTCATATGTCAGCCTTTTTAGAGAAATAAACTTCAGTGTTTAGCAAGGTTGATATGATTCCTAGAGCTTTAAGTCATCCAAAGGATGCATTCATGCAGAGTATGAAGGATATCTCCAAGCATTTAACTCATTTTTAAAGCTTTTTATTTCTGAATGCAGATCCATGTTTCCCCTTGGAAGAACATGGTTTAGGCTATTAAGTTTATATTTCGTTCCACCCATTTCATCAAAATCAGTTCTTACTTGCCTGTTAAGAATTCCTTGAGACAAACTCTTTGACCCATTCAAAATGAAAATTAACAATAATGTTTCATACTTGTTAAATAAGATGGCGACAAAGCATCTTAAAGATGTCATTCTGAAAATACCTTTATATCCTGCTCTTCCAAAATTCCTACCATCAAGTTAATATCAACAATAATCTTTTAGATAAACTAGATATTGATGATTTCTTTGATGCCCAAGAAAAGAAAGGGACTCTATTTCAAATGACACATTAATTTGAAGGACCAGAAGATGTCCTTTGAGAGACTGAGAGAGGAGCCTTAGACTGGTTCCATTTTACTTCTGGTGTGTTTTCTTGTTGTTTTAGTTGTTGTTTTCAGTAATGTTTTATGTTGCACTTGGTGGAAATATCCCTCAGTAACGACTTTGAAAGTCTAATTATTTCAACTTTTTCTATGTTTGCTAAATTCTCTTCTTCAGGTAAACCTTGGGTCATCAGAAAAATTTCACAAATCCTATCTTCGAAGCAATGTGCTTCATTGATCATATCACTTTGCTTCTTTCTACTTTATGAGTTTAAAGAGTTGTTCAGGGTTTAGGTTACTAATTAAAGGGAAGTAAAATTTTTTAACTCAATGTTGTGGGTAACATCTACTTCAGCTTTGCAATTTCTCTAAATTTTCTTTGGGCGCTGCTCGATCATTCCAGGCTTCAGGCCATGACACAGATTCCTTTAAGAAGTTCTCTTGGCCTGAATGAAGCAAAGATTCCTCGGGAGAACCAACTGAGTGGTTGGAAAGATTGTTTTATTAGGTGCTTTTTACATTTTTTCTACAATTATTTTAGATGACTATTTCCCTGGAGAAATCTGAATAATTTATATCTCTTCATTTCAATAACAATGGGCAAATTCTGTTCTCAGCATTCATAGCAGTGTTTATAGAAAATAAATCAAGAGAAAAGAGAGATCATTAAATCACGTTTGATAATAATTTCAGAAATAGTAGCACTCATATCTGTAGGGGTTTATGGCGAATATCAACTCATACCTCACACTTTCAGTTCATTGGCTAGCCACCTATAATTTAAACAAGGAAGGAAAGTGAAAAAATAAGAAGATTACGGTATCAAAACACTATTAATTTCTTATTTATGATGTTCTAGGATAAATTATTGTCACTGGAAGAATATGGGCTCTGCAGTTGGAGAAACATGGAGTAGAATAGAAATGGGCTGCTTAATAGACGTGACTTTGGATGAGTTACATAATTTCTTTAAGCTTCAATTTCCTCTGTTTAAAATGGAGTTGAAGTTTCAAGGGTGTTTTTGAGAATTAATTGCAATAATATAAAAGAAAGTACTCTATAAATCGTGTGGCACTTAATATTCTTTAAGATTAGCTGTTTTACTTATTTTGTTTTTCTTTTATTTGGAATTATCTTTGGGAAGGCTATTCATAGTAATTCTGATTTAGCAAAGACGTTATTTATTCTAGTGAAACATTAAAGACCTCTATATTTTATCTCATTTAGCCCTTATAACACACCTATGACTTTTATTTTTATTCTCAAATGAAGGACAAGGGTCAGAGAGGTTATGTACATTAGATATATTCATTTATCTAGCCAATGTCAAATATAATCACCATCTGAAATTAACATCTATTCTCTTAAAGTATTACATAGCCCATATTCGATTAGGAACACACAGACACAGAGATAGTAATTTCCTGCTTTTAATGGAGAATGAATAAATTGACATAATAAATCAAAATATACTAACCTATTTTTTATACTTTTTAATATTCCAGTTGCAAAATATAACTCCAATATATCCTATTCAATTTGATTAACAGTTGAGTTGATAGGGAGTGAATCAATGACAAGGTTTGGGAGACTTCCATTGCCTTCTGTATGTCCGACTTACCTCTGATTTTCATATAGGCTCACTAACACTCAGAATAGCTGAAATATAAAAAATATTAGCAACTTCCATTGTTGTAATCCAGGGAAACCAGCATTTCTGAAAACATTTGCTCTCACTGAACAAATTTACTTTCTATTGTCAATGTTTTTGTCTAAAGTTTTCCATTTTATCCAGAGGGGACATATTTCTTTGACTACAAAGAGTGAGAAAGGAGCAAATATCTAATAGAGGAAAAGTTACCAGAAGGTGTTTTAAAACTCTCTGGTATGGTTTCTACATAGATTTTGTGTAGCACAAGCTAGTTAATTTTTTATCTATTGTCTCTGCCGTTGGCTCAAGGGACTAATTTAGTGAATCAAAATTGCCAGAACAGAAATGTAAAAAAACCACTAAGGAATATCAAGCATAATGCACATTAGTGTTGAAATTGGAAAAGGAAGCTTAGGGGACAGTGTCCAAAGAGACAGAAAAAAAAGTAACAACAAGCAAACAACAACACTAAGTATGAAGTTTGTTTCCCTTCACATTATTTTTCAGACAGAGATTAGCAACCAAATGTCTTAATTCCTGATGCAGATCTCTACCCAATACTCCATGCTATTTATTAAACTGGTAATCTACCACACTGCACTAAGTAAGTTCATTAATTCCATTATTTTTAATCTACCTTCCAATAAGAATTTTTAGTACCCTAGTACTGCTAATACTTTATACTTTTTTCCTGCTCACTCTTGCTGACCAGGGATGGCAGTTGAAGAGTTTCTTGTTTTGATTGATTAATGTTTTAATTTATATGTCAATTGTAATGTTAAGAGTTAGTATCTTCCCTGACTAGTCTATAATAATATAATCATGCCCAAATGAGATAGTGTGAGTGAAAAAGCCAAGAAATTTGTGCAAGTCCTTAATAAAAGCTAAGCAAAAATTTCAGATCCTTACTTTTCAAATATGTATAAAATAGAGCAAACACAAGTTTTTTGTTGGTTTATTTTGTTTTGTTTTTTTCAGATCAGGCTATCATATTGGCTATTATAGCTCAAGACCTCGGGCAAGTTACTCTACTTTTCTGAGCATCAATTTACACATTTGTGAAAAAGAGATAATCAGGTATAATTTGCCATTAGCTGTGAAGATTAAATAAGAACTCATATAGACATATCTAGTTCAGCATGTGGCACAGAATAAATGCTCTCTATAGAAGATTTATTATTTATGAAATTCCTATCAAATTTCCAGGTGCCATAACAGTAATGGTAACTGCCTAAATATTCCTCTTTTATACATTAAAAAAAATAATATGGATAAACAAGGAGAGTATATAAAATAAGGCATAATACATGTCTTCAGTATAACTAAGAAATATAGGATATTATGAACTTCAAATTATTTGTAATTTGGAAAAGAAATATCGAGGTCCACCCGATGAATGGGAAGACTCGAACGTATACTGCAGATAGTGTGCAAAATTATGGTTATCACAGATATTTAATTTATTTCATATTTCATGTATCTTTAAGAAAGAAACCATTATATTAGTAACAAAAGAAAAATTTAAGAGTAAGTTGATTAAAACTTTGTACACTCCTGTAGCCATTATTGTATAAAATATCTTTATTATTCAAAATAATCAGCAAAATGACTTATGCTCTATAGCTGCTTGCTTTCTATTCAGAATTGTAAATCAGCGATCACATAGACTCCCTAAACAGTTTGAAAGAAGGACACGACATAGTCACTTTTAGGTTAAAAAGAAAGCTTAAGCAAATGAGCTCAGCGTTGCAGGTATCTGTGAGATGGATATAGGACATTGTAGAAGTTAAAATTTTATTTTTTCTTTATTGTATCCTCACAATAACATTCATTCATGTTAATACACATTTTCATTTGTTTCTAGAAAACACAACTTTATGAACCAAGTTTTTGAAGCCTTGTTTTACTTGCTGGTTCCTCAGGGTATAAATAAAAGGGTTCAACATGGGAGCAAGTAAAGCGTTGCGAATAGCTACTCCTTTGGTCAATGATGCCCTTTCTTTTGCTGAAGGCTTGGCATAGATGAATATACAGATTCCACAGGAGATGGAAATGCCAATCATGTGAGAGGAGCATGTGGAGAAAGCCCTTTTTCCTCTAGCTGGCAGATGGGATTCTCAGAATGATGTTAATGATGCACACATAGGACAGAATCACTAATGTCAATGTGGACAGCAGAGTAACGAAAGCAGAGTAAAAGCCAATCATCTCTCAAAGCCATGTATCTGAGCGTGAGAGTTGTAAAATGGGGAAATAGTCACAAGAGAAGTGATCAATTACATTGGAAGTGCAGAAATCTAACTGGAAGATAAGCATGAGTGGTGGGAAAATAGTAAGAAAACCTTCTAGCCATGAACTTAAGACAAGCAGCGTGCAAATTTTCTTGTTCGTGATGGTGGTGTAATGGAGAGAGTTATAGATGGCAACATAAGGATCATAGGACATGAGAGTTAGAAGAAAAAAAATCAGACACACTCATGGAGATGAAGAAAAAGAATTGAGCTAAACAACTGTTATAGCAAATAGTCTTGACTCTAGTAATGATTCCCCCCAAAAATATGGGGATACAAACACTGGTGAATGTAATTTCTAAGAAGGAGAAATTCCAGAGGAAGTAATACATAGGAATCTTTAAATGACAGTCTATCCAGGTGAGGATGGTGATGATTAGATTTCCAATGATGCTTAATATATAAGCTAAAAATAAAAAGATAAAAATTACAACCTGAAGCTGAGTTGTCTGATGTGCCCAAGAGTGTGAATTTCATAATCATCGTGCAGTTTCTCATACTGATTTTTTTTCTTTAAGCAATATCTATTGATGAAAAACAAAACAAAAAGAAAGAATAAGTGAATTGTACAGGAATTGAAGATCTAAATGTTGGCATTAATAGTTCCAATGAAATAAAGCAATGGGCTTTCTTTCCTGTAAGCATTTTTGCAATATCCACTCACTCACTCCTATTAAAGCAGAAAAATTTTACACATCCTCTACTGAAAAGGAAACGTATTCACAGATCTGTGTTAAAAGTCTCCTCATCAGAGACTTCACACAGAATTTCTACAAGGACCCACATTTTCTTTATGTGTAATACATCTTTAAATTTTATGTTTCTACAACAATATTTATTAATTATTAGATATTAAGACATTGTTTTCCAGTTTCCAAGATTGTACGTTTTGGGATTGAAATATCTAATTTGAGATTTTAATTCTGATGCCATTTACAAACTTTATTGTCTTACAAGGTTTGGGGAAATTGATGACCCAACCACAATTCCTGAACTTAGTAAGAGCTATGATTATTTTACTTCCTAATACATATTATTTAAAATATGACCAACAGAAATAAATGTGTTTGCAGTCACAGATATATAATACTAGAATTGCCTTGGTTGTAAACAAGAGTAAAGTTCTTAATTAATGGGAAAGAAACAGAAGGCAGATACATTGATTAATTGTCACATAGAACTATATCAATAATATAGTTTAGAACATACTGATCTGTTTGCATCATCTTTATGTTCCGTCTTTAGATCAACAATGGACTTTTTCTTATCATATTCACTTTGTCTTTTCACTCTTAAACTTGCCTAAGGACAAGAAGGAACTTACAGGGGAATTTTTTGATGCCAAAACATCTCATTGCCTTCTTTCTAGAAATAATCAGAATAAATAAAATTTTCATTAATATTTACTTTGTAGAAAGCACAAATTGCTAAAATGTAAACTATATGATCTTTATCTGCCTTGTTCTCTCTTTATTCTTAGCAATGAGCATTTTATCTATGAAATAGGTTCTCAATAATATTTGTTGTATTATTTTCTTTCTACAGCACAGACTGGGTATGTCAGCAGGTGATACATATGAAAGCTGGTATTGTGTACAGTGAAAACTATAAAACATTGTTGAAAGAAATTCAAGAAGACACAAAGAAACGGAAAGATATTCTGTATTCTTGGATTGGAAGAATTAACACAGTTAAAATGTCCATACTTCCTAAAACAATCTACAGATTCAATGCAATCCCTATCAAAGTTCCAGTGACATTTTTCGCAGAAATAGAACAAAGAATCCTAAAATTATATGGAACAACAAAAGACCCCAAATAGCCAAAGAAATTCTGCAAAAAAATAACAAAGCTGGATGCATCACACTCCTTGACTTCAAAATATGCTACAAAGCTGTAGTAACCAAAAGAGCATGGTACTGGTACAAAAACAGACACACAGATCAGTAGAACAGAATCAAGAGCCCAGAAATAAACCCACACATCAATGGACAGCTAATTTCGACAAGGGAGCCAAGAACATACAATGGAGAAAGGAAAGTCTTTTCAATAAATGGTATTGGGAAAATTGGACAGTCACGCGCAAAAGAATGAAAGTAGATCATTATCTTACACCATACACAAAAGTTAATTCAAAATGGATTAAAAGCTTGAATGTATGAGCTGGAACCATTAAACTCCTAGAAGAAAACCTAGACAGTACACTCTTCGATATCAGTCTCAGCAGCATGTTTTCAAGTACTATGTCTGACCGGGAAAGGGAACCATTAGAAAAAATCAATAAATGGGGCTACATCAAACTAAAAAGCTGCTGCACAGCAAAGGAAACCATCAACAAAATGAAAAGACAAGCTAACAACTGGGAGAAGATATTTGCAAACTGTATTTCTGATAAGGGGATAATACTCAAAATATATAAAGAACTCAGACATCTCAACTTCAAAAAAACTAACAACCTAATTTAAAAATGGGCAAAAGATTTCAATAGATATTTCTCCAAAGAAGATACAAAAATGGGTGACAGGCAAGTGAAAAGATGTTTGACATCATTAACTGTTAGGGAAATGAAAATCAAAACTACAATGAGATATCACCTCACTCCCATCAGAATGACTATAATTAACAAGACAGGAAACAACAAGTGATGGAGAGGATGTGGAGAGAAGGGAACCCTCATACACTGCTGGTGGGAGTGCAAATTCGTGCAGCCACTATGGAAAACAGTGTGGAGATTCCTCAAAAAATTAAGAATAGAACTACCATATGATCCAGCTATTCCACTGCTGGGAATTTATCCAAAGGACACGAAAACACAAATGCATAAAGATACATGCACCCGTATGTTCATCGCAGCATTGTTCACGATAGCCAAGACTTGGAAGCAACCTAGGTGCCCATCAAGGGATGAATGCATAAAGAAGATGTGGTATAGATACACAATGGAATACTACTCAGCCATAAGAAAGGATGAAATCCAGCCATGGGCAGACCTTGGGGATATTATGTTAAGTGAAAATAAGTCAGAGGGAGAAAGTCAAATACCATATGATCTCACTCATAGGTAAAAACAAAGACAAACATATAGAAACAGAGATTGGATTGGTGGTTACCCGAGGGGAAGGGGGGAGGGAGGAGGGCAAAAGGGGTGACTAGGCACATGTGTATGGTGGTGGATTGTAATTAGTCTTTGGATGGTGAACATGTTGTAATCTACACAGAAATTGAAATATATAATGATGTGCACCTGAAATTTATATAATGTTATAAACCAATGTTATCACAATAAAAAAGAAAAAAGGGGGAAAAAAAGAGGGTAGCTATAGGGAGGCAAAGATTGTATGATCATTTCTTGCAGTCTCAGATGGTCATATTTGACATACAGACTATGTGAGGAGTGTTGAAATACAGAGGTAGAGCTAATCTGAGAGGGATTTTGAAGGAAGGCACAATAAGGTGGGTGACAGATTGCAGGAAGAGTCAGTGATGACTTCAAGATGTTTCACCCCAAACAGTGAAAGAATGGTGGTGCCACAGGTATAAATGGGAATGATTTAGGTCTAGTTTAGAGAACAGGAGGTATCTCTGCATCCCTATTATGTAAAAAGAAGGAACATGGTGGTATGCAAGTGTCCAAAGGAAATGGGGGCTCACTCCTATGAGTGAGGGGCCAGCTGTCTGGCATGGGAGGGTAAGAAACGGGCTGGAAGCACCAAAAGCTTTTCATCGCAGAGAGATTTTTAGAAGAGGAAACCAAAGCTCAAAGGGATGAAGTATCTTGCTCAAGGCCACATAACTAGGAAGCAGAAGTAGGATCTAAACTCAGTTCTGCTTAGTTTGGGAGTTTGCGTTCTTTTCTTTGCTCCTTCTCATGTTGCCTCTTTTAAGCTAACAGAGCTTCAGAGATACCTCCTCTTCTGAGAGAGGAGGAAAGATGAAAAGATGGACGTGGCTTGGAGATACACTGAGAAGGGAGCAGATGTTTCTGAGCTTAACCTGCACAGTTTCATCCTTTTCTGGAAAGTAGGTGATAAGCTCAACAAAGAGAAAAAGAGAGAGGAAGGGCAGGGGTCACATGATTCAAGAAAGAAATATTATCTCGGAAGGATATTTGTCAGGGATTTAAGAGGTGACTAGGGGCCGGCCCAGTGGCATAGTAAGTAAGTTCATATGCTCTGCTCTGGCAGGGTTTGGATCTCCGGCGTGGAGCTACACACTGCTCATTAAACCATGCTGTGGCAGCATCCCGCATAAAGTAGAGGAAGATTGGCACAGATGTTAGCTCAGGGACACTCTTCCTCACAAACACAAAAAAAGAGATAATTAAGTGGATTTCTGAGCAGCTGTGAGGGCCAAGGTTGAATAGAATAGCATGAAGCCAAAATAGTCCAGGTGTGGGGGGACTTGTGTTTTCCTCCCGATCATGCTGTCCTGGAAGCAGAGGAAGAGGAGGTGAATATTGAGATGAACATGATGAGGTTTGGCATGATGGCCCTGGGGAGAGGTCAGGAGGGCAAGTGAGGCCTAGGGGCTGGAGGTCTATCAATGGGGCCTTTGATGATGATGACAGCTGGAGCTGTCTGACTCAAAATCTCCCTTTAATATCCCCTTAATAGCCTGTGCTCCCCGGAATTTTAGAGCTGTCCCTCATACCGAGGAGTGTTCAAACTTGTCATTGGGGGTTGACTACTATGCTTTTGAGTGATCTCTATTCAGGCTCTTGCCCCAGTCTTACCCTCCTCTTTCATTTTTCATCCCCTTCCCTGACCTCACAAGGAGCTGTGATTTTGGTCCCACAGGGATATTCTTGCTTTCATACCTTAGACTTGAACACTAGAAACTTCTTTCTTGGACTCGTCAGTCCTCCCACAAATCCTCCTTACTTCTTTCATTTCCAAAGAGGGGGGACAGTAAGGATTGTGTAGTAAAAGAGAATAGAAAAGGTTTGGGACAATTGCTATGGGATCTATTGCTGGAAGGCAAGAAATGATTATGTGTGAAATTATTGTAGTCTGAAAATATATGAGAGTGTAAGTGTGGCAAGACTAATTATTCAATGGACCAGATGGCTCTGAGCTAATGCAATGGAGCAATTTCAAGCCTAACTTTCAAGCTCAACTCAAAGGTAGTGTTGAGTAGCTCTGGGACACCAGAGGGAACCAGGGGTGATTCTGATTCAACAGAAGGTGAAGTATAGGAGAAACACTGGGTGTGGCTTGCAGAGGAGCAGAGTATTGAAATGAGGTATGAGACCTGGAGGAAAGAAGAGGGAAGAGGTAAGAGCAAGTGTGAAGACAAGGCCTTCTTTCAGGTTCATTTTCCTGCAGAAAATCCATAGGATCCTGAGAGCTGAGGAGGGATAAGGAACTGGTTGTTAGTAGGATGGGTAGTAGGAAGGGAGGGCCTGCTGATCCTCTGGAGAATGAACTGGAACTTCATCTTACTAATTCTGGGTCTGGAAGTGGCTCATTCATAGGCCTACATATAAGCTTGGGGGGTGACCTAAAGAAGATGTCAGCACAGGCAGGAAAGCAAGGAGTCAGCTCCAACTATATGAGACATGTTTTCCTATCTTTTCAAGCATCTCATCTGTCTCCCAGTTAGCCAGTCAGTCCTAGATTTAGAATTGTTGTCATCCATTGAGTTTTCTTGGTTTCTTGGCAACACAGAGAAGAAACTCTTGATAAATCTCCCTGTCTTATTTTCCTTAAAAGTAATCTCTCTAGATAAATCAACTCTGAGCATTAATTGCATGTAGAGTCACTCTATTCTTTTCTAAACCATGTACGTAAATTTTTTATACTGTTAATTAATTGAAATGGATATGATAATGACAGTTTACACTGAAAAATTCTCTAGTGGAGAGCCCTGGGTGCTCTTGGCCTCAGTTTCCTCATTTGTAAAATAAAAATATTAAGCCAGTAGGCAGCCTCTATGATGACCCCCAATATTTCTCACCTCCTAGTTCATGCCCTTGTGTGGTCCTCTCCCTTGAGTGTGGGCTGGATCTAGTGAATTGCCTCTAGCAAGCATAACATGGCAAACTGATGGGATGCCATTTCTGAAATTGTGTTACAAAAAGACAGACTTCTATCTTGGGTGCTTTCTTCTCACTTGATTTGATGGAATTCAGTTGCTATGTTATGAACTACCTTTTGGAGAGGCCCTTGTGGCAAGGAACTGAGGGAGGCCTCTGACCAACAGCCTCTAGGGAACTGACTCCTTCCAAAAACCATGTGAGTGAACTTGGAACAATCCTAACCCCAGTCATGCCTTCAGAAGAGGCCATAGCCCTGGCGGATAGTTTGACAGCGACCACATGAGAGACATTAAGTCAGATTTCAGGCCCATTGAAACTATGAGATGTTTGTTTTTTTCACCTACTTGGTTTTGGGGGTAATTTGTTAAACAGCTATAGGTAAGTAATACAGATTTTGGTACCTGGAAGCAGGGTGCTGCCATAACAAATGTATAAAATATGGGAGTGGCTTTGACACCAGGGAATGGGTGGAAGCTGGAACAGATTTAAGCACTTTGAAGAGACTATTAGTAAAAGCTTAACCTTGAGAATACTTTTTTGTAGAATTTTTGGACTCTGGAGAGGACGCTCATGTTCCCTAGGAAGACGCCTTGTAGGGCTGTTGTTTATTTTGGAGCCAAGCCATTTTTCTGACCAGCTCTTTCACTACTTGCTTAACTTGTTGGTTCCTCAGGGTGTATATGAAGAGATTCAAGAGGGGGACATAATTGTATTGATTAGGGACACTCCTTTGTTAAGATCAACCCCCTTTACTGGAGAGGGTTTGACATACATGAAGAAGTAGCTGCCATAGCACATGGTGACCACAATGACATGGGAAAAGCCTTCTTTCTCTCCTGGATAGAGAGGATCCTCACAATTGTCCAGATGATCTGGACATAGGACAGAGTGATCAGTGCCAAAATGCTGAGCAGTGCCACCAAGACCAGAGTAAAATCTACCATCTCTAGTACGTTTGGCCCACTGCAGACCACCTCCATTAGAGGCATATAGTCACAAAAAAAGTGTTTGATATGGGTGTCACAGAATGGAAGCTGACTGCTCAGCATGACAGGCATGAAGGTGAAGGAGAATCCTCCCAGCCAGCAGGTGAGGATGAGCTGTGTGCAGATTCTGCTGCTCATGATGACGGGGAAGCGGAGGGGCTGGCAGATGGCGATGCACCGGTCACAGGCCACAGCTATGAGGAGGAAGAACTCTGTGGCCCCCAGGAAGATGTGGAAAAAATCCTGAGCAATGTAGACAGCAAACTTGACAGACCTGGTCCCCATGGCAATGTTAAGCAACATCTTGGGCACAATGACAGTGTGGAACCAAATTTCTAAGCAAGACAGTTTCCAGAGAAAGAAGTACACAGGGGTCTGCTGGTGGGTATCCAGCAAGGTCAGGCTGATAATGGCCAAGTTTCCAGAGACAGTCATTAGGCAGGCAAGCAGGAAGAAAACGAAAACTGCCGCCTGAAGCTGTTTGGTGTCTGTCAGGCCTTGGAGGAAGAACTCAGTTACTACAGTCTGATTGGCCACTGGGGACCCCAGGTCCTTTCCACTGCAAACCTGGGTGGATAGAAGCATCAGAAACTAGGATGAGGAAGAGGAAAATTCCTCCTGAAGTCCATCATTCCTTTACCTGTCTGCTGCCTCCCATGGATCAAGGAAGCAGAGCAGAAGTTTCCTGAGGCTCTTCCCTAGTCAGAAAAATCACCTCTTTCAGAGTCTTTAAGGAATTATTCAATGTCAGTAGCTTTCCTCTCTCCCTCTCTTCTTTCCTCTCTCTTTTCTTTCTTTTATTCCTTCCTTTTATTTCCTCTGAGAAAGCCTTCAAAGAATTCTCTGCAACTCCCCAGTCCTCTTTAGAACTGTAAATACCTATTCATCCTTCAAGATCCAGCTGAAGTCTGACTGCTTATATGAGGCCTTTCCCGTAAGCTCTAGGCTGAATTAACTGTATCCTCTCAGGCCCCATAACAAATGGTTTGAGCCTCTGTTATATTTCCATAGAGTCAGTTATATAGGATGGAGCCTGTCTTCCCTGCCAAACACACCCCTTGAGCTCAGACACTGTTTTTGTTCCTGTGTGTATCTTAGCACTTACCTTCCCTTCTTCTCGGTAGAGGTGCTGGTCTTCTCAGATCTGTATTCACAACAAAACTTCCCACTTCCTAAAACATCGCTCACATATGGACTACGTAATTTTGAAATAAGAAGCCATTTTCACTCACTTTGCTGTTTGCTTCCATGAACCCTTTTTAAAAGTTGTCTGACATTTGCATCTGCATTGTATGTTACTTGAAGATAGGGGTGTCTTATTCATTTTTGCTCAGATCCTTTGTTTTATCCCCAGCTTTACTGAGGTATAATTGACAAATAAAATTGTAAGGTGTTTAAAGTGTAGAACAGGATGGTTTAATATCTGTGTACATTGCGAAAAGATTCCCTCAATCCAGTTAAATAACACATTATCACCTCACACTTTAACCTTTTCTGGTGAGAACGTTTCAGTTCTATTCTCTTAGCAAATTTCAATTATACAAAACAGTGTTCCCAACTATAGTCACCATATTATACATTAGATTCTCAGACCCTATTCATCTTATAACTGGAAGTTTGTACCCTTTTACCAACCTCACAATATTTCCCCCACCCCCAAGTCCCTGGCAACCACCATTCTACTCTCTGTTTCTATGAGTTTGACTTTTTATTTAGATTCCACGTATAAGTGAGATCATACAGTATTCATCTTTCTCTGTCTGGCTTATTTCACTTAGTATAATGCCCTCCAGGTTCAACTATGTTATTGCAAACAGCAGGATTTCCTTCTTTTGGGGGGCTCAATAATATACCATTGTGTGTGTATACATACACTATAAATATATATGTATATATACGCCACATTTTCTTTTTCTTTATCCATTCATCGGTTAACAGACACTTAGGTTGTTTCCATACCTTGGCTATTGTGAATAATGCTGCAATGAACATGGGAGCACAGATATCTCTTCTAGATAAAGATCTCGTTTCCCTTGGCTGTATACCCAAACGGGGGATTGCCGGATCATGTGGTATTTCTATTTTTAATTTCTTCTGGAACCTCTCCACTGTTTTCCATAGTGGCTGTACCAATTTGAATTCCCACCAACAGTGCACAAGGATTCCCTTTTCTCCACATCTTCACCAGTACTTGTTGTCTCTTGTTTTTTTGATACTAGACGTCCTGACAGGTGAAAGATGATATCTCATTGTGGTTTTGATTTGCACTTCCCTGATGATTAGTGATGTTAACATCTTTTCTTGTATTTGTTGTCCATTTGTCTGTCTTCTTTGGAAAAATGTCTAGTGAAGTGCTCAGACGCCTTTCTCACATTGATTCCTGGGGCCTGGCCTGTGATAGTCATCTATAAAGGTTGCTACAATGGTATTAACAAGAAATGAAATACTGTGAGGGTCATTGCACCATTTTTATAAGGAAGATACACCCACAAAAATTAACTATTGGCCTAGGGCCATAGTGAGAATATAAAAAATAAGTGGAAGTTGCTTGAATGTTTCCTTGTCACGATCAGATTTTCAGAGGGTCTCAGCCTTGTTATTTTACAGAGTAGAAAGGGAACTTTTCCCTAGATAAATCGATGAAATTCTTATGAATGGTTTTCTCTCACTCCTTTCTGTTTGAGATCAATGGCCCAGGAACCAGAATGTCCCTATCACTGGTCTTTAAATGTAGGGGGCGCCCACATCCTGGGGTGTGCCGGATGATTCCTTGGAGTATGGAAAAGAGACATGGGAGTCTTCTAGTTATGCCACATTTCATAAAATCTGAAATACAAATCAATGTGAGATGCACTATTATTTTATGTGCCATTAAGAAAGAAAAGATGCTACCAACTAGACTATGATACGATGCTAAAATATTATTGATCATAAGATGCCTCTCAGTTTCAGTTTTTGAAATGTATGTCTTGAAGTTGATGAACTATGAAATTTAGTTCAGCTCATTAAAAGATTTTGTTTTCAGGCCAGCTCAAAGTTCATGTGCCCTGCTTCAGCAGCCCAGGGTTCACAGGTTCAGATCCTGGGTGCAGACGTACACACCTCTCATCAAGCCACACTGTGGTGGCATCCCATATGCAAAATAGAGGAAGATTGGCACAGGTGTTAGCTCAGGAACAATCTTCCTCATGCAAAAGGAGGAAGATTGGCAACAGATGTTAGCTCTGGCCAATCTTCATCATCAAAAACAGAATTAGTTTTCATGTATGTTTTAAAACATAAACTATACATTTATATAGTAGTACATGTAAATACTTTAAAAATTCATTAATATACACATATATTGGGGATACTTCCTCAACTTCATTTTAAAATTTTTACTGATGGGAAGTATGATTAAAAATATGGGGAATTCTTGCCTAGAGACCTGTTGCCTATCTCCCCTCCCACAGCCAGTGTTTGCAAGGAGGCCCATTTCCTCTTTGGGGAGAACTATCCTTTAGCTTCAGTTTTGATTTTTTTTTAAGGTTTCTGAGCATGTTATTTTCTCCGAATGAGCACAAGGGAGCTCCCAAAAGCAGTAGAGAATTTGCCTGGAATCCTTGGTCTGGGTTCATTTCTGGGGCCTGGCAAGGAAAGCCGTGACCTGCAGCTCCCTCCCTTTCTGTACAATGACTTATTATCTGGGAAGTGGCCTCAGGAAGTCACCAGCCCAGGGACAACATGAGCTCCTCAGGTCTCTGATGATCCCCCAAGAGGAAGCAGAGAGTGTACAGGCCTGAACGTTGCATGTGGTTTCATGAAAACAGCTTAGACTTGCAGCAAAATGTGGAAGCAACACTGTAGAAATAATCACAGCATTATATTTCCATAGAAAGCTTTTCTTGACTCATTCTTCATTCCTTGCTGGCCTTCTCCAACATATCTGCCCCTTCAGCAGCAACAATCCTAAAACATAGCTATCCAAGGACTAAATTCTGTTGCTCAGTCAACATCTCAACCATGCAGCAGATGGGTCAGAGAGAGGCTGGGTGCTTCCCTCTTGTGCTATGGCCCATGGTATCCCCAGGAATCTAACGTTCTGAAGTTTTGGGTCACATAAGAGGCTTCTGAGCAGGTCCACCCAATGGAAAGGAACATTTGCTTTATAGACTCTTTTACTACAGACTCAGGCGATCAATTCTGGGAAGAAAACAAATGGTGCACAGGAAAATACATGCTCCAAATTCACCAATGAGTTTACACTATGATTGTTCTGGCCACAAGTTGTGAGCAGGACAATTTGTGAAAAATCCCTGGAGAAAATATTTACCTAAGAACTTTCTCCTAGATGAGTATGTGTGTCACTAACAGTTGTTAATAATGTACTTGGTAACTGTTGATAAATATTTTTGAGAGCTGATAAGCAGGTTCGAAGGCATCAAAGACAACCTTATCATCCTTACAGTTTTGACTGGTCCAACCACAAATATCTATAAATATCCAGCTTGTTCAGCAATTTTAATTTGGTTTTAGATTCTATTGCTAAAATATTATGTTCATATTCGGCATTACATATGGGTACCTCTGCATGATGTGAATGTGATATGCTGCTATACCAGAAGTCAGAAGACATAGATGCTGGTTCTAGTTCTGCTACTAACACTGAGATCTTAGACAATTCTTTTCCTTTCCTGAGTCTTAGTTTTTCAATTTCTAATAGCATTTCATAGATGTTAAGGTCATGGTATAAATTATGTGTCTTTTCTTTTGTCTTAATTTCAATGTTTTTAAGCTTCAGGAGTCTTCCGTCTACTTCTCATATTCTTGAACATTGTGAAGAGATTTCTGTTCACCTTTTCCGTATCCTTCATGATACCATCTGAAATTCCAACCTCCTTTTTCATCTGCTCACCTTGAAGCTAGGTCTAGCCACTGGGAGTGAATGGAAATGACCTCAGGAGAGGCACAGCAATTCATCAAGAAGTTTCTTTAGGTGCGAAAGAACACCTCATTGTCTCGGCCCTAGGAAGACAGCCTCCAGGATCTTGTTTTTGTGGGACCGGCTAGATGTCCCCGGCTCAAATAGAAAGAAACTGGAGAGGCCCAGGCACAAGTAACTCATCAAACCTTGGGTGGTGACATGCCTTGAGTAGTTTCTTCACACACTTGAACTGATCAGTACTCAGGTGATGACTCAGGGGCCCCCTCTGCAGACCTAGGGAACTCATGTAGCTCTCTGTCTCTGGTACTCTTCCTTGCCAACTCTAGTAATTGCTCATTGTTAATATATAGAAATAAATTGACTTTTATACATTTACTTATACTGTGATATCTTGCAAAATTCGCTTATTAGTTCTAGTAGCTTTTTGTAGAATCTTTGGAGTTTTCTATGTTGATAGTCACATAGTCTCTGAGTAAAGACAGCTTTATTTCTTCCTTTCCAATATCTTTTTCATGCTTTATTCCACTGGTTATGATTTTTATTACAATGTTGAATATGAATGGTGATAGTTGATGTCTTTGCCTTGTTCCCAAACTTAGGTGAAAGACAGTTAGTCTTTCTCATTGAAATTGATGTTACCAGTTGGTTTTTCATGGATGTCCTTTAACTGATTGAGAAATTTACCTTCTATTTCTAATTGCAAGGAGTTTTTAAAAAGTCAAGAATGCATGTTGAATTTTTAAAAATGCATTTTATGCAGTTATTGAGATGATTATACATTTTTAAAGCTTTTTGTTGATATAGTGAATTACATTAATGAATTATTTTTTATTTCATTCTAAAATTAATTAATTAATTTTCCCATCAAATTAGCAAACTTCTAATTTAATTCAAGCTTTAAAAAACCTTTATTGAGATATAATTGATAGAAAAAAATGCACACATTTAATGTATACATCTTGGTCAGATTGGACATATGCATTGATGGATATTCTGAATGTCAGGGGAATCTTATACGTCTGGTCACTGGTCATGATACATTATCTTTTTAAAATATATTGCTGGATTTGATTTGATAATATTTTATTTAGGACTTTTGCATCTGTGTTCATGAAGGATATTGGTCTCTAGTCTTCCTTCTTGAAATGTATTCCTTTGAATTTGTTTTGGGTATGAGGGTAATGTTGGTCTCAAATGAGTTGGAAAGTGTTTCCTTCTCTTCTAATTTTCTGGAAGAATTAATGGGGAATTGTTTTCATTTATTCCTTAACTGTCTGGTAGAATATGCCAGTAAAGACTCTTGGGCCAGGAGTTTTCTTTGTGAGAAGATTTTTAACTACAAATTCTTTAATAGTTATTAGACTCTTCAGAATGTGCGTTCTTTCTTGATTGAACTTTGGCAATTTGTATCTTTCAAGCAATTCGTCCATTTTACCCAAGTTAGAACATTTATTGACACAAATCTGTTCATAATATTTACTTATTAAACTTTTAATGCCTACAGAATCTTTGGTGATGTTTCCTCTTTTATTTCTGATATTAATAATCCGTACTTTTTCTTTTTTTTTCCCCTTGATAAGCTGGCTAGAGGTTATCAATTTTATTGATCCTTTCAGAATCAGTTTTTGGGTTTCCTGATTTTCTCTATAATTTTTCTGTTTTCAGTTTTAGTGATTCTACTTTTATTTGTTCTATACACTTCTTACTTTGAGTTGATTTTTGCTATTGTTTTTCTAGTTTCTTAACCTACAAGGTTAGATTATTGATTTGAGACCTTTCTTGTTTTCTGACAAAAGCATTTAATGCATTTCCTTGTAAGCATTGCTTTAGCTGTAAGCCATAAATTTTTATGTTTCAGTCAATTCAAAATATTTTATAATTTATTTGAAACTTTGTTTTTTAGCAAGGATTGTTTATTTATTTATCTTATTGAGGTAACATTGGTTTACAATATTGTATATGTTTCAAGTGTACAACGTTATAATTTGACATCTGTATATACTGCAGTGTACTCACCACCAAAAGTGTAGTTTCCATTTGTCACCATATAATTGACCCCCTTTATCCATTTTGCCCTCACCCCACCTCCCTTTTCCTCCAGTAACCACCAATCTGTTGTCTGCTACTATGAGTTTGTTTTTGTTTTGTTTTGTTTGTTCATTTGTTTTGGTTTTTATATTCCACATGAGTAAAATCATATGGTCTTTGTCTTTCTCCATCTGACTTATTTCACTTAGCGTAATCCATTCAATGTTGTTGCAAATGGCAAGATTTCATCTTTTTTATGGCTGAATAGTATTCCACTGTATATATACACCACATCTTCTTTATCCATTCATCTGTTGATGGGTACTTAGGTTGTTTCCATATTTTGGCTATTGCAAATGATGCTAACATGGATTATTTAGAAGTCTGTTGTTTAATTTTACACATATTTAAAGAATTTTCTAAATATCTTTTTGTTAATGATTTCTAGTTTAATTCAGTCATGTTTAGGTAACATTTTTTTACTTTGATTTTTTAAAAATTTGTCCATATTGGGTTCTCCAGAGAAATAGATATATATATTATAAAGCTCCTGCAATTATGAAGGCTGAGAAGTTCAAGATCTGAGGTCAGCAAACGGAGGATCCAGGAGTGCCAAGAGTGTAAGTTCGAAGTCCAAAGGGAAGGGAAGCCTGATGTCCCAGCTTGAAGACAGGCAGAGGCAGAAATTTCTCTGTTATTCAGCCTTTTATTCTATTCAGGTCTTCAACAGATTGGATAAGGCCCACCCACATTAGGGAGGGCAATCTACTTTACTCAGTCCACTGATTCAGATGTTAATTTCATCCAGAAACATCCTCATAGACACACCAGAAATAATGTTTGACCAAATATCTGGACACCCTCCGGCCCAGTCAGACTGACATATAAAATTAACCTCAACAAGGTTTATTTTATGGGCTAGATTATGGTCTATCTTGGTGACTATTCTATGTATCCTTGGAAAAGAATGTATATTCTGCTGTTGTTGGGTTAGCTCAATTTGGTTGATAGAATTGTCCAGGTCTTATATCCGTATATTTCTCTGACTTCTTGTTCTATCACTTACTGAGAGAAGAATGATGAAGTCTACAACTATAATTGTGGGTTTATTTATTTATCCATTCAATCTATCATTTTTGCTTAACGTATTTTGAAGTTCTGTTGCTAGATTCAGTACATATATTTAGGATTGTTATGTTTTCTTGGAGAGTGGACCCTTTATCATTGTGAAATATCCTTCTTCGTCCTTGGTAATATCCCTTGTTCTGAAGTCTGCTTTGTCTAATTTTTTATTTTTATTTTTATTCTTGGTTTTCAGCAGTTTAACTATGATGTGTCTAAGTGTGTGTGTTATTTATCCCAATATTCTGCTATTAGTTCCCTGGGTTTCTTGGATCTGCTGTTTATTGTCTTTCATTATGATTGGAAATCGTAATGATTTCAGTATGACATTATCACTTCAAATATGTCTTTCTCTACATCCTGCTCTCTTCTACTGGGACTCCCACTGCACACATTTTCAAGTATTTGGTATTGTGCCATGGCTCTGAAATGGTCTGGTTCTTTCCCACACTTTTTTCTCTTTGCACTTAACTTGGATAATTTCTGTTGGCCTTTCTTCAATTTCACTGATTCTTTCCTAAACTGATTCCAGTAGGCTTATGAGCCCATTACAGAAATTCTTTATTTCTGTTACTGTGTATTCTAGTTCTAGCTTTCCATTATACTCTTGAAAAAAAACTTGCCCTCTTTCTGTTAAAGTTCCCTAACTGTTCATTATGTTACCCATTTTGTCCATTAGATCTTTTAATCATAGTAGATCTAGTAATCATAATTATTTTATGGTCCCTATCTGATAATTCCAACATCTGTATCATCTCTGAGTCTGATTCAAAACTTTGTTTTCATAATGGTTGTTTCTTCTTGCTTTTTTGTGTGTCTTGCAATTTTGACTCTATGTTGTAAATTTTTATTGCATGTGTAAACGAATAGTAGAGACTGAGGTAAATAGTCATTTATACACAGAAATGAGAATGTATTTTGTTCTTTAAGGCTGATAGTTGGTAGGATGCGTCCACCTAGTCGAGAGTCGAGCTGAGTTTAGTTTTTGTTGTTGCTGCCAATAATTTCAGTTCACCAAAGTCTTCAAAATTCTTCAGTTGTGGGCTGGCATTATGTTGTGTGTAGTGTGGTGGCTCAATTGCTAAATTTTCACTGGTGCTGATCTGGGAGAATTTCCCGGTAGAGGAGAATGCAGTGGCAAATGTTATGAGACAGGCATTTGAAAAATATGGTAAAATAAATGCAGAGATGACTGGTTACTGCTAAGTTGTCTTGATGCCCTAAAGAGGGATAATGAGAGTCTAAGGGATGTTAAGAAGCAGTTAATGGCCAAGTGTGAGAGCCGGAGGTCCTACCTACGGTAGGTTACAAAGAGGCCCTTATCTCCTGTAGTGGAAGGACGGACGTAGTTGAGTAGCATGTTGAACTACTTGTTAGAGTCATAGAGCTCCAGAGACATTTGAATGCTTAGCCAAGGCAGGTTTGTCATGAAGCTTAGGACCCTGATGGGGGAAACATGGACACTGGAAATGTGAAAAAGGGAAATCTGGATAGATGCTTCTAAGGATTTTGACTTTGCAGCTCACTATGAACACTTTGGATTTGCAAAGGTGGCGCACTCTTCCCTACCAAGAGCTAGCTGAGAGCTGCTTCAGAGGCCTCTTCCCCACAAGGCACCAAATGCTCCCTTAGGAGCTGTCCTCAACTCCTCTCCTAGATGCCAGACTGACAACTAGGGTTAAAGCCAGTAAAATTCAGTTGGGGAAATGCTAGGCTTGATAAAGGAAGAAAGAACCCATATACTAAAAGAATTGAAAGAACTATCTGGCTTGTACTGGCAGAAGTCTGAGAAGTATTCCTGGGACTGGATTTTGGTCAGAGTCCTAGAATGTAAGACTGGTTGAGCAAAAATTTATTGACTTGGGAACACAGTCTCAGGATGTGGGATTTAACACCTTAGCAAGGACTCCTCTTCACTGCTGGGGTGGCTTTTGGAGCCTGAAAAAGTAATGTTCAGCACTCAGTGATGTGGAAATGCCTGAGTTGTCCTGGAAGATGGTAAAGGAAGGAATAAAAAGGCTGAGGGAGGTGGGCATGATGGAATGGATATATGATGTCAGAGCATAAGACCCACTAAAAGATTGGATTCATAGGAGGGCTGATAGCACACATCATTCACCAAGGCCATGAAGAATGTGCTTCTGAGAGGGACACCAGCATCACTAAGAAATTTAGTCATGGCTCTCATTCATCAGGAATAATGGTAGGACAGATGGTCAGGGAGCTGGGCTTGTTAATATTCATGGAAGTGATGGGGCTTGACATAGCAGAGGCCAGGTGGCTCCACTTAACTGCCAGAAGCAATTACCACAGTGATTGGTAAAATCAGAGGGGCAGCCAAGATACTCTAATTGCAGGAAGTTATAGAGATAGTTAATATACCACGGCATCCTAAGGCTTGTTAACTCATTTTGGCTGGTGGGTTTTTGGTGGAGCATTGATTGCTGGTTTCAGACACTCCAGTCCTGTGTGTTTCCTTTTGTGAACTTTGAAGTGTCTCACGTGGAGATGGCAGCATAGTAAGATGATGCAGAAAGACCATATGGAGCAGCTGGCTGCTGACCCACATTGTACGTATGTAGTACGAGATTATAAACTTTTTGTATTTAAGCCACTGAGATTTGTGGGATGTTTGCTACTACAGTGCACCAGTACACCACTTCTCTTAATTGCATTTTAATAGGAATAAAGACTTAATATCAAATAATTTAATTCCTAATAGTAGGTTGTGGATATAAAATATAGATTGATATGGCACACATTTTTTTTAAATGTATGTGTGTCTCTTTTAGACCTCTGAAAACGTGCTTAGACTGCTTTTGTGAAAATTTGGCTCTTCTTTTAATTTATCTACCTATAAATATCCCTGAGAAAAGGAGAAAATAGGTCTTAGAATAATATTAAACAAGATAACGTTAACAGGAGAGTTATTTGTGGATGTCTCTACAAAGAAATAAGTGTGTGGTTCAAAAATTGCTTAAAAGTGTTCAGAAGAGAAAGAGTTTGGCCCTTTAAAAAACAAGTAGGTAATAGAAAAGCTTATGAAAATTACTTTAAAATTATGTAGTAGAAACATAATTCACTCATTTATTTATTCTTTCACTAATTGAACATTTATTGAGTGCCTATTATGGGCTTGGCACTGTTTTATATGCTGTAAGGCCATCACTACTGCCCTTGAGCCTAGGAACCAAAGCCATTGATGGCAGCTCAGAGAGAAGATGAATAGAGAGGAGGGAGCACAGTTAGCAGTGGATATGAGCCTCCTTGTTCATAACAATCCTCACTGGAAGCTTGTTGGGGACAAGAGTGGAGCAAACATACTGCTTTCTCAGGTCCCACACTCTTGAGGTCTTTCTGTTCCTTATAAAGACAGAAAACTTAAAAACCCACATCATTCAAAAGAAATATGGACATAGAAACAAGGAGCTTCTTAAGAGAAGTCAGGAGCCACAGGTGGAATAATATGGGCTTTCACATGCTTTCAACTTCTTAAAGAAATTCATGTCCTAAAGACTTCTGACCAAAGCTTGTTGAGGGCTTGGAGAGAGTGGGAAAAAAGTAGAAAACCAAGGTTAATTAAAACACTTAGAAACACCTTGGAGAGTGAACCTTAAAACCAGTTAGAATGCGTGAAAGGCTGTATTGCTCAGTAGTTAAGTGGTTGGACCCTGGCACCAGACAGATCTGGCTTCAAATGCTAGTTTAGATGCTCAGCTGTGTGACCTTGAGCAAGTGATTTCACCTCTTTAAGCTTCAGTTTCCTCATCTGTAAAACAGAATGGAATTTCCAGGCAGATCAAATAAGTTCATGTGAGGCATGCCTTGTTAATTCACTGTTCTCAGTATGTAAACTCTCAAAAGATCGATTCTTTACTTAAAAAATTCAGTTTTAGGCTCACTCGTTCGTTTGTCCATCCATCCATCTTTCCATCCATTATTTATTCATCTATTGAACAACTAATTCTTGAGCATCTACCATTGCTTGACAATGTAGATGGAATTGTGATCAAGGAGATATTATCCCTGCACTTCTGGATGTTTCAGACTAGAGGTGAATACAGACTTTAAATAATCACCATTACTAGTAACGACAAATACTCATAATGAGAAACCACAGAGAATATAATTTGGAGGTTGTACTGTTTTTTCAATTCTCCACTCTTGAAATTCCGTTTTACCAGTCTCTAAAATTTCAGCTCCCACCCACTAGTATCCCACTACAGTCTGACTTCTTCCTACCCCACCTCCAATGTCCATATTTGCTGAAAATGACTGGGATTAACAAAACACCCTAATTGTTAGTTCTCATACTTTCATTCTTCATATTAATTGCAGTATTTTACATTGCCAACTACCTATGTTTCTTGGGACATTTTCTTCCCATGAATCCTATTGCCTTTCTTATTATCCTTTCTGCCTCTTCTGCTCTTTAAATTTTGGGAGGATCCTTAGAGTTTAATATTTGAACATCTTCTATTCATGACTTTCTCTATTCCCACAACAGCAATCACCATCTACATGATAAGGATTCCTAAATCCATAGACATGGTCCCAAATTCAGATGCCTTGATTATGGGCATTTAATTTATTTAATATGGGATTTAACTTAATTCAAAACTAAAGCTATCATCTCCACAACTTTTCCCCTTCTCTTTTTTATTTCATTGAAATTAATGAGAACATTTACTTGATCCTATTGGATTGAAATTTTGTGCTCCTACCAACAATATTCTTTCTACCCAAATTTCTCTTTCTCTACTTTTGCTTGACTTATTCCTACCTGTCAAGACTCAGTTTAACTGACGTCCTCTCTGAAAACATTTATTGACTCTCTAACTCAGACTGAGTTGATTTTTTATGTATAAAACTTTAGTCATTTCTTTATATGAATACTTAACAGGCTGTAATTTATTTATTTCCAAATATATCTCACTGGACTGGAGTTTAACGCTTATTGAATACCTAATAATTAGCAGAGAGCTTGGTACATAGTAACAAAGTCTCCATTAAGGCTTTAATTCTGAAGTTTTGCAAAGATTCACAAGCTTTTGGACTGTATCTTTGAAGGCTTGTTTTACCTGTTGGTTCCTTAGAGTGTAAATGAAGGGGTTCAACAAAGGTGCAACTGAAGTAAAGAGTAGGGCTACTCCCTTGTTGAATGTGTCCCCTTCTTTTGTTGAGGGCTTAAGATAAACAAAGAAGCAGCTTCCATAAAAGAGGGCGATGACAATCATGTGGGAAGAACAAGTAGAAAAGGCTTTTGTCCTTTGCTGGGCAGAGGGGAGCTTCAGAATTGTCCTGATGATGAATGTGTAGGAGAGAACCACTAGCACCAGAGTGGCCACCAGGGTCACAAATGCCACAGAAAAAACAATCTTCTCTATGAGGCTTGTGTCTGAACAGGAGAGTTCCCGCAGGGGCTCATAATCACAGAAATAATGATTCAGCCTGTTGGATGCACAAAAGTCCTGCTGACTCATCAGAGTGATTGGTACTATAATAACCATTAACCCAGCCAGCCAAGAGCAGAGAACCAGCTGGGTACACACTCTGTTGCTCATCATGGTTGTGTAATGCAGGGGTTTACAGATGGCCACATAGCGATCATACGACATGGCAGCCAGGAGATAAAACTCTGTTGCCCCAAGGAGTATGGCAAAGAAATATTGAGTGAAGCAGCCGGCAAAGCTGATACTCTTGTTCCCTGTTGTGATGCTGATGAGGACCCTGGGAATGAAGATGTTTGTGAAGGAAATTTCTAAGAAGGAGAAGTTCCGGAGAAAGAAATACATGGGAGTCTGAAGGTGGGGGTCCAGTAAGGTGAGGATGAGGATAGTCAGATTTCCAATGATGCTGAGTAAATAGGCAAGGAGCAGAAAGGTGAAAACCACCACCTGCAGTTCAGGGGCATCTGTTAGACCCAGCAGGATGAACTCAGTCAACATGGTTTTATTTTTCATTGCTGAAAAATTTTGATTCTCAAATGAAAATGATAACAATAAAAGATGAGAAAGGAAGAGGTACTCTGAAATGGACAGGTGAAATCTGAAGAGAACAAAAGGAGATGGACCATGAACTTTTCCTGTGAGGACATGACCCAGACCAGTGGACCATTGAATGGTGTTGTATCCTTCCCAGTCCCACTTGCCTTGTATAGAAAAGTTTTGTCATTACTTCCCCACATGGTACTCTCCCCAGTGCCAACATGAAACAAGTGTCTGGCTCACAAGCGATGTTCAAAAACTGTGTGGAATGAGTTAACAAAAGAATGCCTCCAGCAGCTGCCTCCTCCCAGAATAGTTACTAATTTTCTTCCTTGGTATTTACTCTCTTTACTTCCCACTGATTTTATTCATTGCCCTACTTCCTTTGTCTGCCTAACTTTTCTCAGAATTGCTATCTTTCTCACTCTTCTTTGCTGTTTCTTTCATTTTTCATCTAATTATAGTATCCTCTCGTTTTTCTTCTAGTCCAACTTCATAAATACTCTTCATACCAAGAAGTGCCAGGTCCTCACTTCTTCTTAATGGACCCTCCAAGCTTCTCTGCCCATGTCTGTCGATTAGAATTCAAAGATCTGCGCAGTATCAGGATTATGTTATTCTATCCTTGGAACATTACACATACCTGTCTAGGGCTCAGTAAATATTAAATTAGAATGAAAATCTGCAGTCACTTACTCAAACACATTCAGAATCTTTAGATCTAGAGTTGTGCTTTCCCCTAAGGGCAGGAAGATTCTATTACATTCCAAGGAAATTTTAAGAGCTTTCTTTCCCTTATATACTTCATACCCCAGGACCCCTTCCCCAGCAACAGAGACCCCAAAGCACGAGAGAGTAGGTAGGACGGGTTCTGTGTCCTCTACTGCCTTTTATGTGGCTATGCCCAAGTTAAGCCCCAACATGTGAGAGGAAAACTGCTAACTCCCAGCTATAGCCATGGGCCCCTGGCCCCCTGCTTTCCTGCTCAGCAGAGCCCCTCCCATCAGAGATTACGGGTACTTGCAGTGGTTGGGTGACTGCTGACTGGTCTAAGCATTCAAGAAATGTTCCATTGGTGGGGAGGGGGTGCCAGATGAGGTGGAGAATTCCTTGTACTTCTGGCAGCACCGACAGGCCACTGAAGAGGATGGGAGACAGTTGAGGTCCTAGGGCAGCCCCTTTCTTACTCCTTTAGGCCCCTTGTCCCCCATAGCCTATTTCTAAAGTCGCCTTTTCCATCAGATAAACCTCAAAACAGTAAACATTATTTAATATTTTTTTTGCTTTTAAATAAGAGATGGATTGAAGAATATTTGAAATGACTTTATATTATGCATAAATATTTAAATTTTATTTTAAAAACATATTTAAAGTCCTTAACTAGGGATCTATTAATTCCTAGACAGGATTTGCCATGTCTATAAATCTTCTAAATCATGTATAAAGCATTTTGTGTATGTGGATATAGAAATTTTATGGGGAAAGTATACAAAAATATGATCCAGAGTTTTCTAGGAGACTCCATGCTTAAGCATTTCAAAAGGATTTCAAGTTTCTACTGATTTGTCAGCTCATGTGTTTAAAGAGTCACATTATATGGTAGTGATCCTACTGATTTATTCAAAACATTTTGTATGTATTATTTTTACAAATATTTATAAGGCAGCGGCTTTCAAGCGTTTTTGACCATAATGAATTATACATTTTATATCATTTTCTAGAAAACATGTATATACCTAACTTAAAGTTTCACAGAGCACTCTTTACTTACTGCATGTGATATAATCTGATATATTTTATTCTATTTTAAAATTTCTTTAAATGCTGATTGTAGCCCACTAAATTAATTCCATAACCCACTAGTGGCTTGCAGTCTGCAGTAGGAATAAAGGATCAAGAAAACTTACACAATGCTCTGGACGTCCTTGCCCTCCTGGTTACCAACCTGGAATCTTTGGGGAGTGGTTACGTATTCACATCTGCATCAGTTTCAGGCTTCACAACCACAGAGAGGGAAAATCAACGAAGCTATAAACAGGGAACATACTTCCTCACTTCATTATCCAAATGGCTATAGTGTGAATTTAGTCTTAAATATTCTTAGAGGTGAACAAAAATGATAAGGCTACATAATTACAAAATAGTAGAAAATTTATTGCATCTTCAATATTATCTGCCACCAAATCCTATCCTGCATTTCACAGAGAAACAAAAACTTCCAGAGCTTCTATCCATAAGAAATAGCCTTCTGCTGTCCCTTATTTGTTTAGCGAGGATTTACCTATTTCTATTCTTCCACTAATTCAGACTGGAACCGAATCCGAGTTTTTGGATATTCTGTCTTTTTAGAGTGAAGCCATCATAGGAGGTTAAAGAAGGACTTTGAGAAGCAGAGTTGTCCTGGATTTTTCTGTTCTAGGACAAGGGAGGTTAATGACCTCAGAAGGCAGAATATGATCTCCCCCTCCCAGCCCAGACTATACTTTACCCAGAGTGACAGACCTTATATGTGCTCTACTGAGAACACACACTGGAGAAGCAATTGAGTGAAGAAGTGCAAGTTGCCCCTGGGAATCCTTGTTTGGAAGAGGCTAATGAATGGCCTTTGTCAGCCAACTTTGGGAACAAAGTTTAAACATATGACTAAGGGATGAGGATCCAGAGAGACTAGCTTGGAGGTAAGGTTGAGGGTGGGTAGCAAGAGAGCATCAGCTGCAGAGAAGAGGAAGACTATGGAGTCTCGGCATTTGTTTTCCCCAACGGGTGGCCAAAGCTGGACTTGGCTGTGAACAAGCAACTTAGGTGAAAACGTTTGCAGCTCAAGAAGGTCCTGAAAAGCCACATTTTCTAAACATCACTAGCCTGGTTGTAATTTGCCTATTTATAGACTACTGCCTAAAGACAGTAAACAGTAATTTTCATTTTGGGGAGTGTGCATGCAGAAATGAAATACAAAGCAGTCAAAAGTGGAATGCTCAGATTGATGTAGGGGTGGGAGCCCATATTGGTCTGGGAGTCACTTCTGAGGAAACACTTGAAAATTTCCAGTTTAAGATAGTGAAGAAGTTGTTAAGATGCATATATGCTAACTGGGGGAGCTAACTCTTTGCCATCAAGTAAGACCTTCAGAGCTGTTGATTTATCAGGTTAATCACCTATTGATCAATAGAGTACAGGCACCAGGAAAATCAATACCAGCCTTCAGAACAAAATGCCAAAATTAGAGACAAAATGCCCACAACACGAATGTCTTACAAATGGCTTCCCCATACATGGTTTCATATAATTCTCACAACAATGATGAGGCCCAGAGTGGGAATGTGCTCTAACCAAATGTAACTTAATAATCAACTCCATCTTGAATGACGCAAGAAACTTTATCAGAAAGGTAAAGTGAACATCACTTTCCTATTCTATAAAATGGGGATCATAATGTCCATTAAACAGACTTGTAATTGTTGAGGGCATGAAAGAGTACACGGTACATAGCATATGCCACACAAATGTTTCCCATTTTCCCTTCTCCAATGGGGGAATTATGATGGTTTTGATTTGCATTTCCTTGTAGTTTTGATTCACATTTCACTGATAATTAGTGATATTGAGCACCTTTTCATATACCCGTTGGCCATTTGTTTGTCTTCTTTGGAGAATTGTACTTTTAAGACCTTGGTCCATTTTTTGACTGGGTTATTTTATTTATTATTTATTTATTTATTTACTGTTGAGTTGAAGAAGTTTCTTACATATTTTGAATATTAACCCCTATCATATACGGTTTACAAATATTTTCTCCTATTCTGTGGATTGCCTTTTTACTTTATTGATTGTTTCCTTTGCTGTGCGGAGGCTTTTTAATCTGATGCTATCCCACAAGTCTATTTTGCTTCTCTTCCCTGTGCTTTTTGTGTAAATCCAAAAAATCACTGCCCAGACCAAAGGTAAGAAGATTTTCACCTACATTTCTTCTAGGAGTTTTATGCCTTCAGTTCTCACGTTTAAGTCTTTAATCTATTTTGAGACGATTTTTGTGTATGGTGTGAGATAAGGGTCCAAATTCATTCTCTTGTATACGGATATACAATGTTCCTAATACCATTTACTGAAGACACTATCCTTTCCCCATTATGTGTTCTTGGCATGCTTGCCAAAGATCATTTGACTGTAGACATGTGGATTTACTTCTGGGCTCTCAATTCTGTTCCATTGTTCTATATGTCTGTTTTTACACTAGTACTGTAAGCAATACCATACTGTTTTGATTTCTGTAACTTTGTAATAGACAACTCTTGTCTTATATCAGATCTCTGAAGAAAAGCTTTCAATTTTCCTCCATTAATTATGATGTTAGCTGTGGGCTTGTCATATATGGCCTTTATTGTGTTGCAGTAAGTTCCTTCTATACCCACTTTGTTGAGAGTTTTTATCATGAATGGATGTTGAATTTTGTCAGATGATTTTTCTGCCTTTATTGAGATGACCGTGTGGGTTTTTTTCTTTCATTCTCTTAATGTGGTATATCACATTGATTGATTTGTGTATGTTGAACCACACTTGCATGCCAGGGATAAATCCCACTTGGCCATGGTGTATGATCCTTTTAATGTGCTATTGAATTCAGATTGGTAGTATTTTGTTGAGAGTTTTTATACATATGTTCATCAGTGATATTGGGCTGAGGTTTTCTTTGTTTGTGGTGTCTCTGTCTGGCTTTCATATCAGAGTGATGCTGCCCTCATAAAATGTGTTTGGAAGTGTTCCTTCTTGTTTTTAGAAGAGTTTGAGGATCGGTATTAATTCTTCTTTGAATCTGTGGTAGAATTCACCTGTGAAGACTTGTGTTCCAGATTTCTTTGTTGAGATGTTTTTGATTCAACCTCCTTTATTATTATTGGTCTGTTCAGTCTTTCTATTTCTTCTTCATTCAGTTTGCTAGCTTATTATGTTCTTAGAAGCTAACCCATTTCTTCCAGGTTATCCAAGATTTTCCTTTTTTTCTAATGTAAACATTTAGTTCTTTAAATTTCCCTTCAACATTCCTCTAGCTGCATCTTACATATTTTAATATGTTCTATTTACTTTTTCATTCAGTTCTAAGTATTTTTATTCCCTTTTAGACTTTCACTTTGACCCATGGATTATTTCTAATTAGGTGCTTAATTTCCAAGTGTTCAGAGATTTTCCTCCTGTCTTTTTGTTTTTGTTTTTTAGTTTGTTTCCATTATGGCCAGAGAACATACTCTGTATGATTTCAATTCATTTAAATCATACAGTCCATGATTTGTTGAGGTTTGTGTTATGGATTAGAATATGGTCTATCTTGGTGAACGTTCTATAGGAGATTGAAGAAAATATGTATTCTGTTCTTTTTGGGTTTTATTTACATGTTCATATTTTTATGTTCTTATTTATATGTTCAGACTCGTCTGCCTTTTTATTATTTGTTTCTGTTTCCTTTGCTGCTTCTTTCTCTTTTCTGCATTTACATAGGTTGTTTGAACACTATTTAGGTTTTCATCTTGACTAATGCATTAATTCAGTATTTTTTATTGTATTTCTTTTTATAATTTTCTTAGCGGTTGCTCTAGGTGTTACACTATACATGTGTTACTTACTACAGTCTACTGGTGTCAATGTTTCAGCATTTCAAGTGAAACATGGAAACCTTACTTCTATCTAGATCCCTTTACCATCCCCACCTTTAAATATCATTGTCATGAGTATCAGATGATGTTATATTTTTGTGTCAATCATCACATATATTTAATGAAACTGAAGAGGATAAAGATAGTCTATTTTATTTACCCATATTTCTGCTCTTTCCATTGTTCTGTCTTCTTTCCTGCTGCACCAAGATTCCTTATTTTGTCATTTCCTTGCTGTTTGAAGAACTTCTTTTACCTGTTCTTTAATGATAGGTCTGCCATTGACATTTTTTTTTTTTAATTTTCCGTGGTCTGAGAGTATCATTATTGCCCTTTCATTCCTGAAGGATAGTTTCACCCTGTATAGAATTTACAGTTTACAGTTTTTTCTTGCAGTACTTCAGAATGTTGTGACACTTCTCTGGACTCCAGTGGTTCAGATGAGAAATCTGTTGTCTTTCAAATTGGTGTTTCTGTATAGGTAATGTGTCATTTCTGTCTGGTTACTTTCAAGACCATTTCTTCGTTTTTAGCTTTTAGAAGTTTAATTATGATGTGTCTTGGCATGGATTTCTTTTGGTTTATCCTACTTGAGGTTTGCTTAGCTTCTTAAATCTGAGTTTATGTCTTCTGCCAAATTTAAGAAATTTTCAGCCATTATTTCTTTCAGTCTACTCTCTTATCTCCTTCCGTGACTCCAAAAAGGTTGTGGAGTGTTGATATTAATTTTAACTTTAAATCTAAGCTCTCCACTCCAGAAATGTGGCTGATAAGTTGATCTCCATCTGATTTATCTATTTCATATATTGGTTCAGAAATCAAAGGAGATAAGTGAGAGATTATAATTACCCTCCAGCTTAGGAGCTTATAATTATACAATTAAAGAAGTCTATTAAGATGAACTACTGAGCAAGATGGTGGAATAGGTGGTTCCTGACTTCAGCCCTCCTTACAGAAAGACCAACTAGCAATTATCCATAGACAAGACACCTTTGTGAAAATTTCAGGACCTTAGGGTGAGACTAAAGCACCTCTTGGACCACAGAAACCAAGAAAAACCACATTAGAGGGTAAGAGGAATGGTTTCACTTTGACTGAATTGCTCCTCCCCCAAGCTGACACAGTACCAGACTACAAGGGACCCCCTGGGCCCTCTGTTTCTCCAGTGGGGAAAAGAGACCCTGAAGTCGACATCCAGCTTTCCCGGCATTACAGGACACTTCCCAGGAGGCCCACTTAGATCTTGCCTCATGAGGTTCAACTAGAGATGGAGAATGGGGACAAGGCTTACAGCAATCAGTGTACAGATCTTGGCAGATCACATTCCTGCTGATTTCAGCACTTGAGCAGAGATCCCAGCCAGTGGCTTCACCTGTCTTCAGAGTTGAGCCAGTGGCGCATTCTGACCAGGAACTCAGTCAGCAGTTCTCTCTGGTTTGGGTCCCTAGCCAATGGGCCATGGCAGCTGAGGAGCCCATCCGACAGCCTGCATGGGCAGGGAGGCCAAACCAGCAGCCTTGCCCAACTGTTGGGCATAGCCTCTGGCCTGGGCGGACCAGGAGGCCCAACCAGAGACCCTGGATGCCCACGGAGCTCATTCTACAGCTCTGCTTGGACAGAGAGCCAAGCAGGGCAGCCCTACCCAACTGTGGCACATAGCCACTAACCCTGCCTGACATAGCCTGAACAGTGACCCTGGGCCGTCTCAGAATCCAACCTACAGTACTGCCTGGCTGTGGAGCCCAGTCTACAGCCCCACCCAGCAGAAGAGCCCAAGGCTCTGCCCAATCGCTGAGCGCAGTCTACAGCCTTGCCCAGGCAGGGAGCTCAGCCAGCAATCTTTCCCAATCATGGAACATAACCTACAATCCCACCTGGTCAGGGAACCTGGAGAGTGATCCTGCCCAACTGCAGAGCACAGCCTCCAGCCCTACTCAACTGCAAAGTATAGCTGGAGGCCCTGCCCAGCTAGGGATCCTGGCCAGCCACCTCACCCAGCAATAGAGCATAGCCAGCAGCCTGCCTGATCATGAAGCACAGCCAGAGGCCCTGTCCAATGGTGAAGCCCTGCCTGCAGCCCTGTCTGAATGAGGAGTCCTGTCAGCAGCACCATCCAGCCAATAGGGAGAGCCTGAGGCCTCACTCATCAGGGATGACTATGGATCCCAGTTTTCATCCCTGCATAATTATGGAGTCGAACCAACAGGGCTGTAATATTGCAATGGTAGTGTGTAAATCACTTCCAAATCTAATTTAAAGGTTAAAAAGAAGTATTAAAAATAAATGCAGCTATAATAGTTATTGGTACACAATATAAAAATAGATGTAAATGACAACATCAATAGCCTAAAATGTGGGGAAGGAGAAGAAATAAGTATAGGGTTTATGTATGCTATAAAGTTAAGCTGTTATCAGCTTAAAATAGACTGTGACACCTGTAAGATGTTTTATGTAAGGTTTTGTGCTGGTCTCAGCCTATCAATAATGATGATATCAGCTAGATATGCCAGGAAGCACTCACCTGGGCCCATACTAATTGTGGTGAGCCCCCCCAGATGTTGCCCAGACCAGAGCCAATGTTGTGGCTGGACCAGCCCTGTGGTTCTTATTATGATTGCAAGAAGCACCTCAGCAACAACCATCATGGAATTTTGAAAAAACAACACTCCATGGTAATAAAATTGTAGCCCAGCACATGACTTACCCAGGTACACAAATTTTCACAGCCTTTCCTACAAGTGGATGTGGCCATATGACTGTCTTCTCTCTGATTGGATGTGAATGGAAGTGATGTTTTACTTCTGGTTAGTGACAAGATCAAACTTCCTCACTGCTGCCATTTCCCCTTCATTCTTGGAAGGAACTTGGTAGCAACCAACTTTTTACCTTGTAGATTATGATAATGTTTCAGGGATAGTGGATAAACAAGATGAAAGAAACTTACACCCTTAAATTATAAGGGAGAGAATTGCTTGATGACATTCTTTCTAGGATTTTTTACAAAAATAATCTTTTGCCTTATTTCAGCCATCGTACTTTTAGGTCGTGTTATTTAAGCAGTTTTGCCTTTTACATCACTACCACAAAAATTCATACTTTAAGTGGAGTGCTGCCATAACAAAGAGCAAAATAGGTGACATTGACTCCTATCAATGGAGGATAGTGGTGGATGGATAGCAAGTGGTAATTAAAAATATATTGCAAACTCCAAGTTAAACTGGAGACCTTTATTTTGCCAAAATACATTTTATAAAACTATTTGTTGTGACGACTTGCTTACTGAGCCTCTAGCCCTAGGGGCCATGGTAGGCATAGTTGAAAAGAGCCAGTGTTTGTTAGACGGTCTCTGATAGTTTAATGATTACAAGAAATAAGTGATTGGTTTGTAACTAGATTAGACAGTGAGAGAGACTGCAGAGACTAGGCATATCACAGGTTTGCAAAAGCTCAGCTTCTGGACCCCAAACAGCCACCCAATCCAATTGTTTCAGATGGTCCCTCAAAGCAGATGCCATTAAATTTCGAGAGGCACGCGGAGAAGTAAGTGAAGAAATAAAGCAGGTGTGAGAATTAAGTCTGGAAAAGAGTTTTTTGGTTTGGTCACTGGTGAAAGGCACTGTCTGGAAACAAATAGATCAAAAGCTTACTAAGTTTTTTTTATTGTAAAATACAGAAAAAATATATTAAAATATCCAAAGAGAATGAAGAGAACATTGCCAGCACCCCAGAAGTCCTTTTTGCACCTCTCTCAATTACTAGAAACTTTTCCTCTCCCAAAGATAACCATTTTCTGAGTTTTGTAGTAATAGATTAAAGGTAATACCTTTCTTTATAGTTTAACCAAATAAGAAAGCATCCCAAAACTATACTTCAAGATTGTTCCTTAAAAAACTTTTTTTTATACAAGTAATGATATAGTATATGTTTTCGCATCTGTCTTCTTTGGCTCAATACTATGTTTGGGAGATTTGTCCATTATATGTGTATAGCTAAAGATTGTGTGCTTTTATCTTTTGTATTTTTTTATCATTTTATTGACATCACATTGCTTTATCATACTGTGCCAAATAGTAAACGTCTATGTACAGATGTAAATAGGTGTGCATCATTGTATTTCGGCTCCTGTATAGACTTCATTGTGTTCACCACCCAAAGTCTAGTTTCCATCTGTCACCATAAATATGTGCCCCTTTACACCTTTTGCCCAACGCCCACCCCATTCCCATCTGGTAACCACTATGTTCTCTTTATCCATGTGTTTATCTTCCACATATGAGTGAAAGCGTATGGTGCTTGTCTTTCTCTGTCTGGCTTATTTAGCTTAACATAGTACCCTCAAGGTCCATGCATGTTATTGCAAATACGATGATTTTGTCTTTTTTTTTTTTTATACCTGAGTAGTATTCCATTGTGTGTATATATACCACATCTTCTTATCCATTTATCAGTTGATGGCACTTGGGTTCCTTCCACATCTTGGCTGTTGTGAATAATGCTGCAATGAATATAGGGGTGCATAAATCTCTGAATTGTTGATTTCGGGTTCTTTGGATAAATACCCAGTAGTGGGATAGCTGGATCATCTGGTATTTCTATTTTTAATTTTTTGAGAAGTCTCCATACTATTTTCCGCAGTGGCTGCAACAGTTTGCATTTCCACCAGCACTGTATGGGGTTCCTTTTTCTACAGATCCTCTCCAACATTTGTTATTTTTTGTCTTGGTAATTGTAGCCATTCTGACAGGTATAAGGTGATATCTCATTGTAGTTTTGATTTGCATTTACCTAATAATTAGTAATGTTGAACATCTTTTCATATGTCTTTTGGCCATCTGCATATCTTCTTTGGAAAAATGTCTGTTCATATCCTCTGCCCATATTTTGACTGAGTTGTTTGTTATTTTGCTGCTGAATTGTATGAGTTCTTTATATATTTTGGAAATTAACCCATGTCAGATATATGATTTGCAAATATTTTCTCCCACTTGGTGGGTTGTCTTTTTCATTTCTTTCTGGTTTCCTTTGCCTTGCAGAAGGTTTTCTGTCTGATGTAGACCCGTTTGTTTATTTTTTCTTCTGTTTCCCTTGCCTGAATAGACATAGTATTTGAAAAGATGCTGCTAAGACCAATGCCAAAGAGTGTGCTACCTATATTTTCTTGTAGGAGTTTTATGGTTTCAGGGCTTACAATCAAGCCTTTAATCCATTTTGAATTCATTTTTGTGCATGTTGTAAGATAATGGTCTACTTTCATTCTTTTGCATATACCTGTCCAGTTTTCCCAATACCATTTATTGAAGAGACTTTTCTTTCTCCATTGTATGTTCTTGGATCCCTTGTCAATAGTTGTCCATAGATGTGTGGATTTGTTTCTGGACTCTTGATTCTATTCCACTGACCTATGTGACTGCTTTTGTACCAGTACCATGCTGATTTGATTACTATAGTTTTGTAGTATAGTTTGAAGTAAGGGATTGTGATGCCTCTGGCTTTGTTCTTTTTTCTCAGGATTGCTTTAGCTATTCAGGATCTTTCATTGATCCATATAAATTGTAGGATTCTTTGTTCTATTTCCATGAAGAATGTCATTGGGATTCTGATTGGGATTGTGTTGAATCTGTAGATTACTTTAGATGATATGGACATTTTAACCATCTTTATTCTTCCAATCCATGTGCCTGGAATATCTTTCCATTTCTTTATGTCTTCTTTGATTTCTTTCAATAACATCTTATAGTTTTCAGTGTATAGATCTTTCACCTCCTTGGTTAAATTTATCCCTGGATATTTTATTCTTTTCATTGTGATTGTAAATTGGATTGTATTGTTGACTTCTCTTTCTGCTATTTCCCTGCTAATATTTAGAAATGCAACTGATATTTATAAGTTGATTTTGTATGCTGCAACTTTTCTGTAGTTGTTGATTATTTCTAATAGTTTTCTGGTGAATTACTTAGGGTTTTCTATATATAGAATCATGTCAGCAGCAAACAGTGAGAATTTTACTTCTTCCTTTCCAATTCAGATATCTTTTATTTCTTTTTCTTGCCTAATTGCTCTGAACAAAACCTCCAGTCCTATGTTGAATAAGAATGATGAGAGTGGGCATCCTTCTCTTGTTCCCACTCTCAGAGGGATGGCTTTCAGTTTTTCATCATCAAGTATGATGTTGGCTGTGGGTTTGTCATATATGTTGAGGTACTTTCCTTCTATACCCATTTTATTCACAGTTTTCATCATAAATAATGTTGATCTTGTGAAATGCTATTGTTGAATCTATTGAGATGATCATGTAATTTTTATTCCTCACTTTGTTAATGTGGTGTATCACATTGATTAATTTGAGGATGTTGAACCATCCCTGCATCCTATGTATAAATCCCAGTTAATCATAGTGTACGATCCTTTTAATGTATTGCTGCATTCGATTTGCCAATATTTTGTTGAGGATTTTTGCATTTATTGGCCTGTAATTTTCCTCTCTTGTATTGTCTTTGCCTGGTTTTGGTATCAGGGTAATGTTGGCATCATAGAATGAGTTACAAAGTGCTCTATCTTCTTCAATTTTTTGGAATAGTTTGAGAAGGATAGGTATTAAATCTTCTTTGAATGTTTGGTAGAATTCGCCAGAGAAGCCATCTGGTCCTGTATTTTTGTTTTTTGGAAGATTGTTGACTACTGTTTCAATCTCTTTACTTGTGATTGATCTATTCAAATTCTCTATATCTTTGTGATTCATTTTTGGGAGGTTGTGTGAGTCTAAGAATTTATCCATTTCTAGTAGGTTATCCAATTTGTTGGCATATAGTTTTTCACAGTATCATCTTATAATCTTTTATATTTCTGTGGTATCCATTGTAATTTTTACTTTCATCTTTAATTTTATTTGTTTGATCCTTCTCTCTTTTATTCTTAGTGAATCTGGCTAAGGGTTTGTCAATTTTGTTTATCTTCTTAAAGAACCAGATCTTAGTTTCATTGATCCTTCCTGCTTTTTTTTTTTTTTAGTCTCTATTTCATTTCATTTATTTCTGCTCTAATTTTTATTATTTCCCGCCTTCTGCTAACTTTGGGCATTGTTTGTTCTTTTTCTAGTTCTCTTAGGTGTAGTTTAAGATTATATATTTAAGATTTTTCTTGTTTGTTGAGGCGGGCCTGTATTGCTATTAATTTCCCTCTTAGAACCACTTTTCCTGCATCCTCTGAGAGTTGGTAGGTTGTATTTTCATTTTCTTTTGTCTCCAGGTATTTTTTGATTTCTCCTTTGATTTCCTCATTGATTAAATACTTGTTCAGTAGCATATTGTTTAGTGCCCATATATTTGTGGCTTTCTCAGCTTTTTTCTTGTAGTTAATTTCTAGTTTCATAGCGTTATGGTCAGAAGAGTTGCTTGATATGATTTCAATCTTCTTAAATTTATTGAGGCTTGCCTTGTTTCCCAACATATGGTCTATGTTCATGTGCACTTGCGAAGAATGTATATTCTGCTGTTTTGGGATGGAATGTTCTATATATATCTATTAAGTCCATCTGGTCTAGCATTTCATTTAAGGCCACTGTTTTCTTGTTGACTTTCTGTCTGGATGATCTTTCCATTCATGTAAGTAGAGTGTTGAGGTCCCCAACTATTATTATGTTGCTATCAATTTCTCCCTTTAAGTGTGTTAGTCATTGCTTCATATCCTTTGGTGTTCCAGTGTTAGGTAGATATTATGCATAAGTGTTATTTCCTCTTGGTGAAATGTCCCTTTTATCATTATATACTGCCACTCCTTGTCTCTCATTGTCTCTTTATCTTGAAGTCTTCTTTGTCTGATATAAGCATAGCTAAATCTGCTTTCTTTTGCTTGCCGTTTGCATGGAGTATCATCTTCCATCCCATCACTCTGAGTCCATTTTTGTCTTTAGAGCTGATATGTGTTTCCTGGAGGAAGCATATTGCTGGGTCCTGTTTTTTAACCCATCCAGCCACTCTGTGTCTTTTGATTAGAGAACTCAATCCATTTACATTTAAAGTATGATTATTGATATATGAGGGCTTAATACTGCCATTTTATCTCTTGTTTTCTCATTGTTCTATATTTCTATTGTTTCTCTTCTCTTGTATTTCTGACTGCCATTTCAGTTTGGTGGTTTTCTGTAATGATTTTCTTGTTTTCCTCTTATTTATGATTTGTGGCTCTATTCTGAGTTTAGTGGTTACCATAAGATTTGTATAAAAGGTCTTATAGATGAGATAGTCCATTTTCTGATAGCCTCTTATCTCCATTATCCCAAGCAGTTTGCATCCCTGTCCTCTCCTTCTTCTGAGTTATTGTTATCACAAATTGTTCTTTTCTTTGTTGTGAGTTTGTGTCTAAATGGAAGTGTTTATAGTTATTTCTGATACTTTCTTTCCCTTTTTTCCCTATTTTAAGTTATAATTAAGTGTTTGCTAACCTGTTCTTTTGGAGAGCTAAAATTTTCTGATTTGTCTGTATATTTATCTCCTAGCTTAAAGCTTTGTAAACTTTTGCCTTTTTGTTTCAGGGAGGAAGTATTCCTTCATCATTTCTGGTAAGGGAGGTCTAGTGGCAATGAACTCCATCAATGTTGTTTATCTGGAAGAGCTTTTATTTCTCTAGTGTATCTGAAGGATAGTTTGACTGGATAGAGTATTCTTGGCTAGAAGTTCTTGTCTTTCAGCATTTTGAATATATCATTCCACTCTCTCCTAGCCTGTAGGGTTTCTACTGAGAAATCTTCTGAAAGCCTGATAAGAGTTGCTTCATAGGTTACGTTCTCCTGCCTTGCTGTGCTTAATATTTTTTCTTTGTCATTGACTTTTGCCAGTTTAATATTATATGTCTTGGAGACGATCTTTTTGCATTGATGTAATTAGGCGTTCTATTAGCTTCATGTACTTGTAAATCCAGTTCTTTCCCCAGGTCTGGGAAGTTCTCAGCTATTATTTCTTTGAGCAAGCTCTCTACTACTTTCTCCCTCTCTTCTCCTTTTGGAACATCTATAATCCTTATATTGCTTTTCCTAATTGAGTCAGTTATTTCTCAAAGAATTTCTTCATTTATTTTTAATCTTAGTTCTCTCTCCTCCTCTACCTGCAGCATTTCTTTTTTTTCTGCTTTATCTCCTCAAACCCCCCCCATACATAGTTGTATATCTGCCTGCAGCATTTCTATATTTCTATCCTCTAATTCACTAATTCTGTCCTCCATAATATCAGGTCTATTTTTTATGGTTTCTAGATTATTTTTATCTCATATCCAGAATTTCTGTTTGTTTGTTTGTTTTTCAGAATTTCAATCTCTTTAATAAGGTATTCCTTCTGCTCATTAATTTTATTCCTGAACTCATTGAACTATCTTTCTGAGTTTTCTTGTAACTCATTGAGTTTCTTTATGACAATGATTTTGAATTTTCTGTCATTTAGTTTGTAAATTTCTGTGACTTTGTGATGGGTTTCTGGGGATCTATCATTTTCCTTCTGCTCTGAAATGTTACTGTAGTTCATGTGGTTTGATGAATTGGTCCTTTTCAGGCACATTTGTGGTAGTATCAGGTCACGGATTCCACCTGCCACCACTGTGGGGAGCAGGAAGTGTGTTTTCTCACCCCACCATGTGTGCTGGAAGTTGTGCAGGTAGGGCTACTCTATGTTTGCCTGGGCTGGCCACAGCCACTCTGTAGGTTGAGCTTACATAGGCAGGGCCTAGGTGCTGGGAAGGTGAGTAGGACACCATAGGCAGGGCCTCTGTGCCAGACAGGTGGCCAGCTCAACTGTTGCTTGCTAGGCAGGAGGGACACCTACACAGAGGCTGAGCCATCATTTGGTGTGTCCTCAGGGCTGCTGTGCTTCACAAGTGGAGCATTATCTGAGCGAGTGGGATGTCTTCTCACATAGGCTGTGCTAGGGTGAAAGGGTGCTCAAGTGGAGGCTAAGCTGCTACTTAATCAACCCCATGGGCTGCTGTACTCCATGGACGGGGGTGCCTCCTGAAAGGGCAGGGCATCTGTGCTGTGCTGGGAGTGAGGGACATGCACACAGGGGCTGAGCCACCTCTCAGTGGGTCCCATGGATTGCTGTGCTCAGCAGGCAGGCACCTCTATAAGGGCTGAGCCACAGCCACTCAGTGTAGAGTGTTCCCACTGGGGTCACTACGGCATGATGGGCACTCCCATGGACTGGGATTCAACCCCAAAAGTGTTCACACAAGCCTTCTCTTACAGTTGCACCATCTGCTGTGGGAGGATCCAGACCTGGCTCACTGCCACTGGGGAGGGAGAGAGGTGTGGTCATCTAATTCCACTGATTCCTGGGGATCCAGTCCTCCCACCTTCAGATATATAGCTGCATAGGCCTCTCAGATGTCCTATTGTGCTGTTCAGGGAATCTTGTGCTGGTTAGTGAATGTCCTTTTAGTTGTAACCTAACGGGGAGATGCTGAGGAAACAGCTCACTCTGACATGATGCTGTTGTCCCTCCACTTCACACCTCTTTCCAATCTCCTCCTCCAAGTGGAATCCAATGTTCTGATTCTTTCAGTAGAGAGTAGTTTTGCCTAGTAGAGGACACCTTACACATTGTATTTTACACTCTTCTCCATATAAATTTGGCAAATTTTTATTACAGTTATTTTTATATATCTTGTATTTTTGCTGCTATCGTAAATGGCACCTTTTTAAAGTTATGTTTCTTAATTATTTATTCTCTTAACTGAAATGAAATAGATTTTTGTATATTAATCTTATATCCAACAACTTCATTTAAAACTCTGATTGGTTCTAATAATTTGTCTGTGTTTTATGGTAGGGTTACTAGTAGATAAGACACATAATAATTATGTGTCATTGCACATAAAGACAAATTCATTTATTTACTTAAAATATTCATAGTTTTACTTATTTATTTCTATATCTGTGTTCATCTCAATCTCTAGAACACTGCTGAATAGAAGAAGTAACGTAAGCATTCTTAATTTGTCCTTTATTTTGCTTCTAATCCTTCAGTATCAAGAATAATGCTTGCTGTTAGTTTTTGATTAATTTCCTTTATAAGAGAGAGTTTCCTTATATTCTTATTTCCCTAAGAATTAATAAAATAATAATTGAGTATTGAATTTTATACCTCTTTTTTGATAATTTTTCAATTTTAATGTGCCCATATGGTGATTAAAATTGATACATTTTCTAAGGGTAAATGCTGCCACAAATATAGGAATGGTCACCTTTTCATTCCTAGTATTGTTTTTTAACTCCTACTTTACTTCCCTGATTCATCTAAACATAATTTTGACAATTTTATTTGTCTTTTTAGAGAACCAGTTTGGGGCTTTTTTTATGTTCCTTATTGTGTTTTGTTTTTAATTCTATTAATTTTGACATCTATCTTTATTACTTTCTTCACATATCTTTTTATGTATTTTGCCATTCTTTATATAACCTCTTGAGACAGATGGAGATAAATAATTTCTATCTTTTGTTCTTTTGTAGTATGAATTTTTCCCCACTTTTTTATTGTGGTAAAATACACATAAAAAAGGAAGAAAATTCTGACATATGCTACAACATGGATGAACCTTGAAGACATTATGCTAAGTGAAATAAACCAGTCACAAAAAGACAAATATTGTATAATTCCACTTATATGAGGTACTTAGAGTGGTCAAAATCATATAAACAGAAAGTAGGAAAGTGGCTTCCAGGGGCTGGGGGGAGAGGGAAGTGGGGAGTTATCATTTAATAGGTATAGAATTTCAGTTCTACAAGGTGAGAAGAATTATGGAATTGGATGGTGGTGATGGTTGCACAACATTATGAATGCATTTATTACCACTAAACTGTACACTTAAAAATGGTTGAGATGGTCAATTTCAAGTTATGTGTATTTTACCACAATAAAAAAAATTGGAAAAAAAGCATACAGTATGATACCATGTGTAAAATTTAAAACACAACAAATAGTATTATTACCATTTGAGGATGCACAGGTATATAGTAAAAGTATAAAGGAATACAGGGAACCAGAAATGCTGACTTCTACATAAGGATACTTCTGGTGTTTGGGAGGAGATCATGACTGGGAGGGTTACACAAGGGACTTCCAATGTATTGGAAATGTTCAATTTCCTAGGCTGAGCAGTGGGTATTTCATATGTTTTATGTTATTGTTTATTCTTCTTTTGTACATCTAAAATATTTTCTAATATGAATTCAAAAACTCACACAACTCCAGCCTGTACATTTCCTTAGGATCCTATTATGGATTAAATTGTATCACCCTCAAATTCATATGTTTAAGTCCTAACCCTCAGTACCTCAGAAAGTGACTGTATTTGGAGATAGGATGTTTAAAGAGGTGATAAATTAAAATTAGGTCATTAGGGTGGGCCCTAATCCAATATGACTGTGTCCTTATAAGAAGAGGGGATTAGGACACAGATAAGCACAGAAGGAGCACCACGTGAAGACACAAGGATAAAATGGCCATCGACAAGGAAAAAAGAGAGGCTTCAGAAGGAACCAACCCTGATAGCATCTTGATCGTGGATTTTTAGCTTCCAAAACCCTTGGAATTTCCTGAGTGATAGGAATGTCTTTTGTTACCCTGAGTTTCTGCTAATAAGGTGACTTAGGATGAGGACTTAGATGGCCTCAGGATGGGGCTGGTCACTAGAAGACCAAGTGATTAGAGAATTGGAACTTTCAGCACCATCCACTGATCTCTGGGGAAGGCAGAGGGGGATGGACATCAAACACTATAAAAATTCTTGAGCGAGGAGATTCAGGGAGCTTCTGGGCTGGTGAACTCCTGGAGGTGCTGGAAGGGTGGGGTGCCTGGAGAGGGCATGGAAACTCCATGCCTCCCCATGGCCCATACTTTACCCTATCACTCTCTTCCATTTGGCTGTTCCTGAATTGTATCCTTTATAACACACCAGTAATAGTTAGCTTAGCATTTGCATATTATTATGGGCAATATTTGGAAGGACAAACACCAAAACAATGATGTTTATTTCTGGTATTTTATTAAGAGGGCTAGTCATTTCTGAGATTATTTATAGAGCACAAAGACCTTCACAAGACTGAAAATGTGGGCAGGACTCATTTTATGCATCATTAAGTTGGTGCAATCTCATGTACAGTGATTTGACTGACACCCAGAAAAAAATTGCTAATCTCTCTCTTTTTATCTTTCCTTCTCTCTCTTCCTCTGTTTCTTTCTCTCATTTATCTGTCAACTTGTATCCCATTTATTTCAAGCACAATTGGTAAACATTCCATTTTTTTAAATCCCCCCACCTTTCAGTACCAGTATCACCTACTTGCAAACTTTGTCTCATAAACCCAGGCTAATGAGGCTTTTTCTATCAGGATGTCAGTAACCCAGCAACATACTGTAGTAAATCTGTACTTGGTGGAAGTTGATACTAGTCACCTCACAAAGACAAAAGGAACTTCATTTTCTCAGTTCTAGGGGGCATACATTTCATAGATATTTGTGGGGTATATTTAAAAAGAGTGAAAGCCAGTTAGAAGACAAGCTAATTTGTCTTATGAGAAGATCCTTTTTTAAAAAATTCCCTAATGTGGAAGAATTTGAAAACCTAGGACAGTATAGTCTAATAGAAATATAGTGTGAGCCACATTTGTAATTTTAAATTGTCTAGTAGTATCATGAAAAAGGTAAAAAGAAACAGATGATCTCAATTTTAATAATATATTTTATTTAACTCCATATATTCAAAATATTAAGATTTCAATATATATTCAGTATAAAATTATAAGTGGTAGATTTTATATGATTGTTTTTTAAATCTTGAAATCTGTGTATGTATATTTCACAGTTATGGCACATTTCAGTTTTAACTAGCCACATCTCAAGTGGTCAATAGCCATATGGGGCTAGTAGCTACTGTATTGAACAACGGAGGCATAGAACATTGAATGAAGTTAGCAAATAGTTGAAAAGACTGATGTAACTAATTAGGTTATTTCAAGAACAACAATTGTTATTACTCAGACCCTGAGTTACCACGTACTTGGGCATTGGTCTTAATATCACATTGAAAGATAAACTGAGTAGAGAGAAATTGTGTTAATAGAGAGAAGGTCAATAATCTGCTTTGCACATATGATATTTTATTTTTGAATATGTAAATTAACGTTTCCTAAAGCTAAAACTATATAAAAGGTATTCCTAATGGTAACTTTGTTATTTTTTTTAATATAGGGGAATACCAGAGAATGTTTGTATGCTGATGAAATAGATCTAGAAAAGCGGAAAAATTGATCACGCAAGGAGAGAGAGAGAGAAAGAGAGAGACATGCTTCTTGCAGAGCTAAGTGCCTTCTTAAGATGATGAGAGAGATTGGCTTTAAAAAATAAGAGAAATAGGGGCTGGCCCCGTGGCCAAGTGGTTAAGTTCACGCGCTCTGCTGCAGGTGGCTCAGTGTTTCATTGGTTCGAATCCCGGGCGTGGACATGGCACTGCTCATCAAACCACGCTGAGGCAGCATCCCACATGCCACAACTAGAAGGACCCACAACGAAGAATATACAACTATGTACTGGGGGGCTTTGGGGAGAAAAAGGAAAAAATAAAATAAAATCTTTAAAAAAAACTAATAAGAGAAATAGCACCACATATGTGTATAATGTTATTTATGTGCTAAGTACTGTTGTAGCATGTTGCGTGTTTATCTCATTTAAACCTCACAGTAACCCTATGAGGTAGTATTCTTGTTAACTTCACTTTACAGATTTGGATACTGGAAGCACAGAGAGATTAAATGACTTGCTCAAGTTCACTCAGCTAGTAGATGACAGAGATATGATTTGAACCCAGACAAACTGTTCCAAAGTCCGTGCACCTAACTCTGTGTGTTATGGAAACATGTGTCACACTTCTGTTATCATGAAGGAGGGAAAGCAAAGTGTGTCTTGATATCTTTCAGCTACTTATATTTTTACCCATGGCTTTTCAAACTATATTAAAATAATATTCACCAAAGCCCTCACTGCTGAGGATAGATATGGAAAATAAGGGAATAACAGGACTTAGAGAAAGTCAGGAGAAAGTGTCGTTGAATGACTATTTTCTGGGAGAAATCTAACTTGACTTTTCAATAATGCCTAGTTCACTATAGGAGGGATCTAGAGAGTCTAGATAAGGTATAATCACCATCCCCTATATATTTTCATTTTATCAGGTACCAAAACTTGAAGCAACAGAATTTTAGGGTTTAGTTTTTGTACAAAATTTTGGAATAAGACACCTCTATGACCCATCAAAGTATAGCTCAAAAACAGTCAACCTCTGATCCAATAGGGAAAATCTCAATCAAAGTATAGACATAAAAAAATGAATTGGAAAGAGTGCTGTAGATTGGGAGGTCCTGGATTATTTAGAATAATTCAATAGCAGTAATTTTCAAGAGAAATTTCCCATAATCTTAGCTTCCCTGAGGTACATGTCAATGAAGTTGAAGGAATTACCTCATCAAAACTCAATTATCAAGTTAAAGAAGGCAACAAATGTGACTGGTTTGCTTGGAATTCATAGACACTGTCCATCACCAGCAAGGCCTGCTTCAAATATTTTTTGTTTTCCTGTTTGGAGGTACAGAATTCTTTATCTTGGCTGTGATGTCCTAGGACCACTACTTGGCCATCTGCAAAAACCCTGCATTATGTGACCATCATGAACAGCAGAGTCTGCAGGAATCTCATCCTCTATTCTTGGGAATCTGGCCTGTTCCTTATCCCCTGCTCCTTGGCCTGAGCCTCCATCTGGAATTCTGTGACTCTGTTATTGAACATTTTTTCTGTGATGCTTCTCCAATACTGAAGAATTCATGTTCAGATACGTGGTGTATAGAGCAGCTAGTTGTAGTCTGCGCTGTGTTGACCTTCATTATGACCCTTGTGTGTGTAGTTCTGTCCTACATATACATCATTAGGATGGTTCTGAGATTACCCTCTGTCGAGAAAACAAAAACAGCCTTATCCACCTGTTCTTTCTGCATGATTGTGGTTTCCATTACATATGGCAGCTGCATTTTTATGTATATCAAACCATCAGCTAAGGATGAAGTGGCTGTTAATAAGGCAGTTTCTCTGCCCACTACGTCTGTTGCCCCTTTGTTGAACCCCTTCATTTATTTATTTATTTCGAAGAAATATTAGATTCTCATATTGGGAATTTAAAACAAAAAATAAGTTATTGGCATGTAGATGTAAATTGAATCATTGGAGCTGTGCAGTCTCATAATGTTGAGGAGAAATAAAGAGAATTGAGAAGAAAGTCTAAGAAAGAGCTGTGAGGGACCCAGCCTTATACAAGTGGATATTTCTCTACTTGTCTGAAACTTCTGTCTTCCTAATCTACATTTCATTCAACTCCTTTTTTGTCTTCTCAAATATGCATTAGTTAACAGTCTTGTGTGTTGAATCTATTCTGTTCATGTCATTGTTTTCTGCTCCTTGCAGCACAGCCTCTTTCAAAGTGCTTTCTCTTTTCAGGAGCATAGGAACATTGGTTTTTAGGAAATGTAAAGCTGCCCTCATCTTTAATTCCACCTTGTTAATGCTGCCTCACAATAAATATGTGGATTTGCACAAAATCATAATAATTTTATTTGCCTCTTCTAATCTGAACTTATTAAAATATATGCAAGAAAACATCAACATAAACAAAAATGTAACCAAATAGTCTTCACTGATAATTGATAGATTTCCTCTTCTGGGTATTGGTCCCAAAAACAACAAGTAGAGGCAAGTAAAACACAAAAATCATTGACTAATGACATCAGATTGTGGTGAAACAATGAGGATCAGAGGGGCTGAGATTCTGAAAGGGCAGAAATGTGGAAAGATGAACTGATTGTAAATTGCTGCTTTTGCCCTTGAGGGCATTTTCAGCTTCTTGACTGTGGTGGATTAAAGATACTTGCAAATTCTTTGTTGCTTTCCCAATCAGAAGATGTAGTTTCTTTACTCTCCCTTTTAATCTTGACTGGCTCTATGACTTGATTTTGACCATTAGAATGTGGTAGAAGTGAGGGCCTGGCCCATGGCCAAGTGGTTAAATTGGTGCACTCTGCTACAGCAGCCAGGGTTTCACGGATTTTGATCCTGGGCATGGACCTAGCACCACTTGTCAGGCCATGCTGAGGTGGCATCCCACCCACCTAGCAGAGCCAGAAAGACCTACAACTAGAATATACAGCTATGTATTTGGGGGCTTTGGGGAGAAGAAAAGAAAAAAGATTGGCAGCAGATTTTAGCTGAGGTACTAATCTTTAAAAAAAAGAAAAAGAATGTGTTAGAAGTGAAGTTGTGTGACTTCAGAGGTTAAGCCATTGGAACATTTTAGCTTCCATCTTCTTTTTTGGAACATACACGCTGGGGGAATCCAGATGTCATATGAGCAGTTTGAAAACCCTGAGGTTGCCATGCAATTATGAGGCCTACACTAGCCTTGCAAAGAAGCTGTGTAGAGAGAGATACTGGTCAGCCCCCATTTCATCCAGCCATCTTACCTGTGGCAACATGTGACTGAAGAAGCCGTCTTGGACATCAGCTCAGATGAGCTTTTGTTATTGGCCCTTAGTTCATATCACCTCTGATATTGGTTCCCCTACAGTGAACCCAGCACATACGGGTTAAAACTAAAGACACACATTCCCAGTTCCCTGGTTCTTTAGTCACAGTCATATCTAAGTGTTTGCTTCTTCAACCTCTGACTCCCTGAGCTATAGAGCCAAATAGAAGTTACAAATTGTTAAAGTCCAGATGACCTCACACTAGGCTCCCACTAAAGTTGTGGCTAATCACAGGACCTTGAAGTTCTTTTACAGAGAGACTCATGTCCAGAGAATATCAAGAAACTGAAGCTTACCAGGCCTAACTCCTCACCTTCCTGACGTCAGAGTCCACCTTCCACCATGGAGATAAACAGCCAAGGACACTCATCTGAGAAATCCTTTCTCTCCCCTGCTGGAAGCAGCCCCAGACACAAGCTGATGGGAAAATGCTGACCAAGAAGTCCACGGCCCCCTCCCCTACCTAAAACCCCAAATAAAACCCCCTACTTGTTTCTTAACAGGGGGCAAGCAACTTTTGAGACCCTTTGCTTTGTTCCCTCTGCCTGGCAAAGTAAAGCCTTTCCTTTTTCACGCAAGACTCTGTTCTCATTATTTGGATTGGCATTGGGATCAGAGACCGAACTTCTGATAACACTTTCATATGATTACAAATCCAATTACCACTGATTACAACAAGGTGAAAGACCCATGTGAGCACCACTCAGCTGTCCCTTGTCCACTCCTACAGCTACAAGTGATAAGAATTGTTTTATCCACCAAAATTTTGGCTGTTATACATAGCAATAGACATTCAAATGTAGGGTACAGGGAAAGTGCTTTGCCTGGGCAGTGGGCCACCAGGGAACCAGCAGAACTCTTGGTGGTCTCCTAACACTACAGAAACCATTTGAGAGGGCTGAATGAAAAATCTTCAAGCTGTAGAATTTTGAGTTTTTCTTTCTGTACATACAGTATATTTCAAAAAATAACTAAAGACTTTTTAAAAACCCTAAACAAGTATAAAAATAATGGATCAAAAATAATTTAGCCCCAATGAAAATTGTTACATTTTCGAAGAATATGAGAAAATGATAGAAGACTAGAAGGAATATATGTAATGGAGAGACCCTAAATTAAGGAAGCCAGTTTTCAGTCAGACTGTTAAGTGTCTGACATTTTATATGTTACTGCTAATTCTCTAAACAATATTTTACAAGGTAATTTTAAGATCTTGTTTTACATTTAGAGAAAGTGAGACCCATGGATGTTAAGAGTTGATAAAGAATGGATCAATGATCGAATCCACTTTTATGTGATTCCCAATCTATGTTAATAGCAATACCTGATATTGCTTCAGAGAAGCACATTTTGTTAATGATATAATTTGAAGGCTGACTCAAGAAAAGGCTACATTTACTGATATAGACAAAATTTAAATCGTGACAAAAAAATTAGAACAATTTTCTGTTTAAAGGTTCAAGACAAATTAATTATTTAAGATATAACACATCACTGTTCTAATGTAAGAATTTTTATTTGTATTTTTCAGCTTCAATAACATAATTAACAAAGAAAATGTTAAGATTTTTAAAGTGCACATTGTGATGATTTTATACACATATACATGGTGAAAGAATTCCTCCTGTCTAGTTAATTAACATATCCATCAACTCCCATATTTATCTCTTTTTTGGTGAGAACATTTAAGTTCTATTCTCCTAGCAAATTTCAGTTATACAATATATAGTGTTAACTATAGTACCATCTTATACATTACATCCTCAGACCGTATTTATCTTATAGTTGAAAGTTTTTACCCCTCTACCAACCTCTCTGTATTTCTGACCACCCCCAGCCCCTGGCAACTACTTTTCTACTCTCTGTTTCTACGAGTTTGACTTTTTACTTCAATTTTACATATAAGTGATACCATTCAGTATTTGTCTTTCTCTGTCTGGCTTATTTCACTGAGCAAAATGCCTTCAAGCTCCATCCATGTTGTTGCAAATGGCAGGATTTCCTTCTATCTCATGGTTGAGTAATATTCCATTGCATATATGTACACCACAATTTATTTGTCCATTAGTCCACTGATGGACACTTAGGTTGCTTTCACGTCCTCCATGTCTTGGCTATTGAAAATAATGCAAAGAATATAGGGGTGCATATATCTTTTCAACTTAGTGTTTTCATTTCCTTCAGATAAATACCCAGAAATGGAATTCCTGGATCATATGGTAGTTCTCTTTTCAATTTTTTTTTTTTTCTCTTTTCAATTTTTTGAGGAAACCCCATGCTGTTTTCCATAGTGGCTGAACCAATTTACACTCCCACCAACAATGCACAAGGTTCCCTTTTCTCCACATCCTCCCCAACACTGGTAATCGCTTGTCTTTTTTACAATAGCCATTCTAAGAGATGTGAAGTGATATCTCATTCTGCTTTTGACTTGCATTTCCCTGATGGCTAGAGACGTTGAGCACCTTTTAATGTACCTGTTGTCCATCTGTATGTCTTCTTTGGAAAAATGTCTGTTTAGATTCTCTGCCTATGTTTTAATGGGGTTGTTTGGGTTTTTTTGGTTTTTTTGGTTTTTTGTTTTT
>NC_060267.1:12654605-12662841 GCF_021613505.1 Equus quagga | reverse complement strand
CTCCTCCTCCTCCTCCTCCTCCTCCTTCTTCTTCTTCTCCTCAAAGCACCCCAGTACATAGCTGTATATTTTAGTTGTAGGTCCTTCTAGTTCTGCTATGTGAGACACCACCTCAGCATGGTTTCATGAGCAGTGCTAGGTCCATGCCCAGGATCTGAACCAGTGAAACCCTGGGCCACTGAAGTGGAGTGTGCAAACTTAACGACTTAGCCACAGGGCTGGCCCCTGGATACTAACTTCTTGTCTGATATATGATTTGCAAATATTTTCTCCAGTGTGGTAGGTTGCCTTTTCATTTTGCTCATGTTTTCCTATGCTGTGCAGAAGCTTCTTAGTTTGATGTAGTCCCACTTGGTTATTTTTGCTCTTTGCTCTTGTTGTCTTTGCTTTTGGTGTCAAATCCAAAAAATCATCACCAAGACGGAGATCAGGGAGTTTACTGTTTATGTTTTCTTCTAAGAGTTTTGTAGTTTCAAGTTGTACGTTCAAGTCTTTAATCCATTTTGAGTTAATTTTTGTGCATGGTGTAAGATAGTGGTTCCGTTTCATTCTCTTGCACGTGGCTGTTCAGTTTTCCCAACACCATTTATTGAAGACACTGTCCTTTCCACATTGTATATTCTTGGTTCCTTTCTTTTAAATTAATTGCCCATACATGTTTGGATTTATTTCTGGGCTCTCTATTCTGTTCCATTGATCTATGGGTCTGCTCCTATGCCAATATCATACTGTTTTGATTGCTATAGTTTTGTATATGCCTGCCACACACTTATCACTGACTTAAAAGTTGAAAAATTATGTTGTCATCATTAAGGGAATGAATAAATTATCAAAATCTTCTCACCAAACACGTATAGCTTATTTGGTTTAAATAACAAGTTATATCAATCATTCAAAAACAAATTACTTCAAAAACTCTTCCAGAGAATAGGAGATGTACCCCCAACTCACTGTAGCAATAACTTAATACCCAAACCTGACAAGGACTGTCAAGAATAGGAGACTATGGGGGAATCTCGCTCATAAACATAGATGCAGAAATCCTGAAGAATGTATTAATAAACTAGGTCTATAATATACTAAAGTGTAATATAACTCAACCAAGCTATATTCACCTTAGAGATGCAAGGTTGGTTTAATACCAGAAAATTTGTCTTACCACTTTAATTAAATTAAAAGAGAAACATACAATGATCTCCACAGATGTATAACAGGCATTGGTAAAAATCAATAATCATTCATTAATGATTAAAAAATTTTAACAAATAGGAACAGAAAGGCACCTCCTTAACATGATTTTAAAAAACCTACAGCAAACACCGTAGAGAAATACAAATTACTTGCTTATGCCTCTTTTTTACGAAATAGAAAGATGTTTACTATACATTTTAATGTAGCAAAGCAAGTTAAAATACTGTGTGGAACATTATAATTAAAATACATGTGTGTATACAAATATAGTCAACATTTGAAAAGGAAAAACCAAAATAATAATGTTTATTTCTGGATGTTAGAGTTTCTATGAGTTTCTAGAATTCTATAATTGACTTTCTGGAGTTTCTCCACTTGAATTGTTCTGCATTATGCCTATAACTTTAGATAAGAAGGCTTTCTTCTAGCTCATTGCACTGCGTAAGCCATGTGTGTAAATAATGAGTAATATTTTCTGATTTGTAATGAGAATCTGATTTTTCTACACCTGGATTCAGTTTGTTGCTGTTATTACATCTCTTTCTCTCCAGGGACATTAACCCCATTGGGTTGGGAATGTTTTACCAAAATAAATTATAATTTAGATTCACTGGAGACTTTTGATTCAGGGCCTCCAAGGACATTTTTTTCTTTTTTTTTTTTCCTGCGGACTATTACAGGTGAAGGAAATACAGAAGGTCTTTAATGTTAAAATCTGTTTGCCCACAGAAAATCAGAACACCCACTTTTGCAGAGCTAGAGAGGCTTCTTAAGTTTCTTTGTTTTCGAACTTCATTATCTTCTCTTCAGTTACCCAGAGCACAAAGAAATATTTCCTGACTTAAAAATAGGATTGTATATTTTGTAATTGGAAAACGTGTATATTCACAGTGAGTATGATAACTAAAGGCAAGGGGCTATAAGTGCATGTAGATGCTCCTACTGGCATGTTTTTGCTCAAATGGAGGTTCACTCAGGTACAGATTTCAAGTGAAATAATGAAGAACGTGAAACATAAGTACTGGTGTTTTACTAGTCATGTACCTTTCCATTTGTAACTGATGGAGAAGATATTTATGTTTCACTCTGTATAATACGTTTCACTCTACATAAAATTTTTCACTCCATATTTTCACTCTAGGAAAGGAAATAAAGTATTAGTTTCAATTTCATTTATTTTTTTATATTTTATTAAGAGAATCAGTAATTTCTGAGGTTATTTATAGAGCAAACAAACCCTCATCTGGCTGAAAACGTAGACAAGACTCATTTTATGCCTCATTAAGCTGGTGAAGTCCCAGGTACAGAGGTTTGATTGGCATACAGAAACAACTCTCCAGAAGTCTTCAAAACTCTCACCTCCTCTCTCTCTCTCTGTCATCTGTCTCACTCTTTTATCTATCGTGTCTATCTATACGTCTATCTATTCCATTTATCTCAATTATCAATGGTAAAGATTCAATTTTCAAAAGAATTTTCCTGGGGCCGGGCCGGTGGCGCAGCGGTTAAGTGCACATGTTCTGCTTCGGTAGCCCAGGGTTCCCCAGTTCGGATCCCGGGTGCGGACATGGCACCACTTGGCACACCATGCTGTGGTAGGCATCCCACATAGAAAGTAGGGGAAGATGGGCACAGTGTTAGCTCAGGGCCAGTCTTCCTCAGCCAAAAGAGGATTGGCAGCAGTTAGCTCAGGGCTAATCTTCCTCAAAATAAAATAAAATAAAAAAATCTTCCCCCTTTTCATCACCAGTCTCACCTATCTGCCCACTATCTGTCTCAAGCCCAAGTTAATTTCTCCCCCGACCCCTCTTTTTTTTATACTGATATCTACAAGCTTGGCATTGTACTAGAGAACTCTACTTACTGGGAGCTGGTACTATTCACTCACCTCACAAAGATAAGAGTTTCATTTCCTTGATGCAGGGAATATACACTTGAGAGATTGTGGGCAATAATAATAAAAGACACTGAAGGTTACTCAGACACCAAACTAATTGAGCCTTATGGGGATCCTTTTTTATTCTCTAATGGGAGAAGATATGAAACCTTATAACAACTCTAGCCAATAGAAATATAATGTGAGTCACATTTACAATTTAAAAATTTCCAGTAGCACCATTTAAAAAAGTGGAAACAAACGACCAAAATTAATTTTAATTATATATTTTCATTATCTCAATACATACAGAATATTATTACTTCAACATGCATTCATAATAAAATTAACAATGAGGTATATTAATTTTTATTACTGTCTTCCAAATACTATGTGTATTTTAAAGTTGCTGCATATCTCAGTCAGACCAGCCACATTTTAGGTTCTCAATTTCCATATGTGGCTAATGGTTACTGTATTGGACAGCAGTGACCTAGAACATGGATTGAAGACAGCAGAGTTGATTAGACCAATGTAATAATTTAGGTATTTGAGAGCAACTGTTATGTAGCTTTTGCCCAGACCCTGAGTGACTGTGTAGTTGGCCGTGGTCTTAATAATTATCACACTTACGGATAACCTGAGTAGATAAAAATTGCATTAAGAAAGAGAACATCAATTATCTGCTTGGAAGATACGGCACAGAGGAAAAGTCCAAAACATTTGATCGTTTTTCCTCTTCATCATAGTGAATGTAGTTGGTCCAGTAAAAATGTAATTTAATAGACAGTGGCAAAAATCATCACATGAAAACCTTGCTTTTGCCCACCTTCTCCTAAAAATGTTCTTGTATCTTCTGTTGCTAAGGTGAAAAATCCTACTGTAGAGAATCATTTTTTCGTTTCTATTTAATACGTCTGTTTAAATGATTCTGGTTGTAAAAGAGTAAAACCTAGTATTTCAGCAAAATTTTTCATGCAAAATCTATGACAGACACTATTCTCAATGCTGGGTATAAAGGAAAGTATAAGATATTTAAGACCCTTGCCCATATGGAATTTATATTACAATTGGTGATAAGAGAAAACAGATAATTTCAGACTGTGCTGATTATTAAGGAGAAAGTAAAAAAGGCTGACGTAAATTTGAGGGACTGGATGGTGGGGAGACTTACTGAATTTGGGGGTCAGGAGAGAGGCCTATGAGTAGGTGACCTCTGAGCTGAACCCACAGTGACGGGATGCATCCAGGAGTGTGCAGACAGGAGAACAATCTAATCAGATGATTCAGTATGTGCAAAGGCCAAAGTAGGGCTGCCCTGAGGATCAGAGAGAAAGTCTGAGAACCAGGATGTAGTCAAATAAAGTAAGAGTTACAGGAGATGACTGGTAGACTATGGCATATACTTTGTTCTGTGAATGAGAGGGAGCTATTGTATGTTAAGTTGTGGAGGGATGTGGACTAAAAAGCATTTAAGTCCCTCCAGCTGCTATAAAGGAAATAGCTGTAGATAAGCGGCAACATTGAAAATAGAGAGATCACTTCAGAGAGAGATGATGTGTAGTGTGCTGGCACTTGTGTGCTGTTGTCCAATTAGAGATGTTTCAATTAGAAGAGAGTATTTGCTGATTTACCGGTGCGGAGGTGAGGGAAAGTAAAGAGCCAAGTGTATCGCTTAAGTTTTTTTGAATAACTGACTGATAGTGTTTCTATTGACTGAAATCAAGGGGAGGAAAATCTGGATGGGGAACCCAAGAATTTCACTTGTGTATGTTGAAGAAGCATTTGACATAAAATAGACATTAGGTGTGAGAGAGAGATATATATATGTATATAAATTTTCTCTCTCCTTCTATCATCTATCTATCTGGGCATCATTAATATTTAGATAGCATTTAAATTATGTGCTTGGACAAGAATACCTCTGGAGAGTATGTAGATATGAAAGCAAGAGGGTTCACGGGCTCTTCAATATTTGAAAGTTGGTATAAGAGAAATACACCAAAAAGCAGAAAACAGTGACCTTTGAATAATATCAGGAATGTAGTAGAAAAGAAACCAGGACTAGAATGAAAGAGAAGCTTTTTAAGTATAACTGAGTTTGAAAAATGTGAGGACTGATGAGTGCTACTCCATTTGATAATAAGGACGTGACCAGCTCCTTTGATAAAATAATTTTTGATGTTACAGTAGGGCGGAGGCAAGATGGAGTAGAAAGAAGAGTGAAATGGGGAGTTGCTATCAACGGGTATAAAGTTGCAGTTATGAAAGATGAATAAGTTCCAGAGATCTGCTGCACAATATAGTACCTGTAGTTAACAATCCTGCATTGCACCCTTAAAAACGTGATAAGAGTAGATCTCATGTTGTGTTCTTACCACAATAAAACATCTAACTGAAGAAGTAACAGAAAACATAAATGTTCCAATAACAATAAAAATTCTTCCCATAAAAAAAGAATAAATGGAAAGCAGGGAAATTAAAACAGACTGGATTCCCTCTTTGGAAGAAAGTTACTGCTAAACGGAGCAGGAAAATGAGATGATAGATAGGCAGTAATCACGGTGGTGTGGTTTTTCTTTAAATTTAAATTTTTACTTGGAAATAATTTCAGTTTACAGAAAACTTGCCAAGTTAAGACTAGTATTGAGAATATGTGATTACCCAGGTGCATCTACTGTTAATATTTACCCCATTTACTTTAACATGTGCTGTTTCTCTTCATAATACATTTTTCATGACACTTTTCAGGGTAAAATACATATATCATGGCCCTTTACTACTGTATCCCCAGCTGCTTGAGTATTTCTTAAGAACAGGGATATTTACTTGAAAAAACACAGTGATGCTATCAACTTCAGTAAATAAAACACTGATATAATAATTTTATCTTATTTACCACCCATATTTAAGTTTTGTCACTGACTCAACAATATCCTTAATAGAATTTTTCTCCCTTCTTCACAGTATCCAAATTGGCTCAGGTATTTCATTTAGTTATCAGGATTCTTTAGCCTCCTTTATTTGGAACATTCCCACAGCCTATCTCTTTTTTCTTTCCTTGAGATGGACATTTTTGTAGAATATAGTCTTCCTCCATTCCCTTTTGTCAAAGGAACTTCCTCATATGGGGTTTCTTTGATGTTTTCTCATGATTCGATTCAGGTTATCCATTCTCAGCTGGAGTACGATACAGATGGTATTGTGTCATTCTCAGGATGACATGTTTGATCACCTGCTCAAGCGGTCCTATTTCTCCATTGTAATATTATCGCGTTTCCCTCATAAGTAATAAGCAGTCCGTGAGAATATACTTTAAAATCGTGCAAGGATCCTACTTCTCAGCAAAAATTTCCCCTTGATTTTGCATCTCTTGATGGTTTTTACTTGATTCAATCTTTACTGCAGTGGTGACAAAAGGCTGATTTCCAACTCCAGCCCTCCCTCCACATCTACTCTCTGGTTTCGGCATTCCACTGTAAGCAAGACTTCACTCTTCTCTTCAACTTATAGTTGATGTATCGATTTCCTATATGCACTCATGAGTTCCTAGTATTCAATAGCTCATAATTCATTGCTGTACTTAATAATCATGGTGCTCAAATATCCACACTGTGTCGGTGGGCCCTCCTTCATGCTGGCTTCTGTGGACTTTGTGATAAGTCCCATTGTTCATTTCAAGATTTCCTTACTTTCTGCAATAACAAGATGTTGCGTGCTCACGTTGTGCCTACTCTACCTCAGTCCTGGATCAGTTAATTTTTTAGGGAGCCCTAGTTCGTTTTAATGAAAAACAAAAACACATTAAAATTTTTTAATGAAAGAAAAAATACTGAGCTCCAGGTGAGCTCAGTACTATTGGGGTGTCTTTTTTCTTAGTCATTTTAGTGGTCTGATGAAATATAAGCAAGTATATAAACGTATAATACAGTACACAAATATATGCGCATATATGCACACATATATGCACACATCATGCACACATGCATATACGTGTATACACACCTTCATGTATATATACTAGGAATTATGAATTCACATTGTTACCTCCACTTCCAGTTCATCCGCTCAGGGCTCTTATTTGTCTCCCCCTTAATCTGTATTTGTATCTTCCTAATTCTTGGGTAAAAACTCTGATAATCAGTATACACTCATTTGCTCCGTCCTATAATAGACCTAAAATATTTCAGCATAGCTTTGCCCATAACACTACAAAAAACAAGCCTACTAAAGAATTCAGGTTTGTCTACAATTCTTCCTGCCCTCTGCTCAGACCGAGACTGAGGGGCTCCAGTTGGACAATGTGTTCACAAGCACTTGGACTAGTCGTTTCTTTTCCCCTTTGGTATAGTTAAGGTATTTATTTGGGATAAAAATGGGCTGATTTTTTTCCAATTTGCTTTCAGTTTTAGGTCCTCTCTCCTATCTTCATTGATTTAAATTGATTTTATTTTTGAATATTCATATTAAAAAGTTTCCGATGGTCAAAACTATATTAAAAGTATATGATAGGGGTCAGTCCATGGCCAAGTGGTTAAGATCACGTGCTCCACTTCGGCAGCCTCTGGTTTTGCCGTTTCAGATCCCAGGCGCAGGTCATGTTGACGTGCCATCCCACATGCCACAACTAGAAAGACCCACAACTAAAATATACAACTATGTATTGGGGGGATTTGGGGACAAAAAGCAATTTAAAAATTTTTTAAAAAAATAAGAAGAAGATTGGCAACAGTTGTTAGCTCAGGTGCCAACATTTAAAAAAAAAAAAGTATATGATAGAAGTGTCACTCCCTAACGCAAAAGACTTAACAAAATTATATAGGGACTATCAGTGCATGTTTGTATAATGATGATTTTAATCTAGAAATGTGGAAGAAATTAATGATGTAAAAAGCAGAAAGGGAGAGCTGCTACCTGAAGAGCTAAATGCCTTAAGATGATTAGATATTGGCTTCAGAAAATTAAAAAAATACTATCTGTACAGTTCTTATTATTTCCTTAGTACTATTATAGGCATGTTACATGGCTTGTCTCATTTAAACGTCACAGTAACTTGATGAGGTAGTATCATCATTAACCTCATTTTACAGATTATGAAATTGGGAGCACAGATTGGTTAGATGACTTGTCCAAGGTCACTCAGCTAGTAGATGAATGACAGAGACACTG
>NC_060267.1:12602782-12654595 GCF_021613505.1 Equus quagga | reverse complement strand
GTCCCTCTAACTCTCAAGTATTCAGTCTCAGATTTTTTTGTTTTACTCCAATGGTCTGGAATTTCTCCAGTGGACTCTCAGACTTCTACAAAGGTGCTCTTGTCCACGGGTGATTGTCAAAATTGGTATTCTTTGGGGGGAACAGGGTAGATAACCTATTCCATCATGTTTAGGTTGTCACTCATTCCTCATTTTCAACTTTTTAATGCCTTATTGCTTTAAGTGTGTCTCTTATATACAACACTTTGCTGCATTTATTTTTCTTTTTAACAAAATTTGAAGATTTTTGTCTTTTTTATTATGAGATTTATGGATGTAATCTTTTTATTATTACTATTATAGTAGGACTGATTTCTGCCCTCTTATTCTATATATTTCGTTTATTCTACTTATTATTACTTTTTTTTTATCTTTTCCTGTCCTTCATTTGATGGATACTTCTATTTTGGTCATTTAGAAGTTATAAATTCTATTTTATTTTTAGGTTGCATACCTTAACTTAAGACTCATCCTTACTCATTTTCATCTATTGATTCCTTAAGCTTATACATTTCTGCTTCTTTCTTTAATCACAGCAAATATATCATCCTTTTCGTCTGTTACTTTGGTCTTTCTTCACAAGCCCCTCAGGTACACGTTTTCTAGAATTTTAGTTCTGGTTATGGACACAGATTTTCTTTCTTTTATCCTTCTTTAAGTCTTACTTTTTAAAAAGATAAAAATATACTTTACATGATTAATATGTTATATTATCATTTTTATGTTTCGTATTGTTTGCATCATTCTTCTGAGTTTATTTATCCTCTTATTTGAGTATTTCTTTCAAAAGGGTTTTCAGAGTCAGCCCTGATGGCCTAGTGGTTAAAGCTCGGCACTTTCACTGCTTTGGTGGCCCAGGTTCACTCAGTGGTTGTGGAACCACACCACTCGTCTGTCAGTTGCCATGCTGTGTTGGCGACTCACATAGAAGGACTTGCAACTGGAATATACAACTATGCACTTGGGCTTTGGGGGGAAAAAAGAGGAAAAAGAGGAAGATTGGCAACAGATGTTAGCTGAGGGCGAATATTTTCCAGCAAAAAAAAAAAAAAAGAGAGAGTGTTTTCAAATTAATTCTTCATGTGGCCAGCCTTCTGAAGTGTTCTTGTATTTTATCATCACATTTAAATGTCTGGTTTCTTACCATGTCTATTTTCTTTATTCTTCCCATCTCAGCAGACTCAGAGATGTCCATTTTACTCTGTTAAAGAAACTATGCCATTTCCTTCTTTTTTATTCCCTTTTTCCTTCACCTGTAACTCTTATTATCCAGGTTTACTTGGCATCTGCTACTGTTTCTTGGTGCCTATTTATCTATCTACCTCCCTATCTAATCTCTTTATTGTTTTCTTTATGGGAGACTTTATGAAACCTCTAATCTCAGAGAGTTTATCACTATTTTTGTTTTGGTTCTGTCTCTTCTGGTATTAGCTTCATCTCTTTTTATTCTTTATGTCATTATTATGTTTTTCAACATTTTTTACCTGCTTATTTTTATGATGTTTTATCCCTCTTTTTACCAGTGTCATTTTCATCTTTCTTAAGAAATTATACTTACTTTAAGTTCTTGATGTTTCTGTTCCACTAATTCTTCTTTGCATCATAGGTTGTCTGATGTGTGATCATGCCCCCCCACACACACAGGGACAGTGGACCTCTTCCCCAGATGGGTGATTATTTTGACTGCTGAGCTCATGACCACTGTATAGCTTCAGCTATACTGTCTAGTGATGTGTATGGGCAGAAACTTAAGCCCTAATTTGTGACGTTCTGAATGAATTAAAAGAAACTACACGGATGATCCTCAGGCAAGAGAGCCCAAGTCAATATAGAAATGTTCTTATTTTACTTGGCTTATTAAAAAATTCTCTTTTGTTCTTTTGAATTTTATTTTAAACTCTTTCCAAGAAACAGCACTGAGAGAAGATTACATGTTTAGATGTGTAATCCATAAATCCACAACCTCTGGGGACTTAGGGAGAGAGGATAGAGAAATGAATGCCCAAGAGGGACAGATCAGCCCTCTGCTGTTTTATTATCCCCTTCCCTAGCTCTGTTCTGATATCATCCTGAGAATACTAGACAAGTAAAGCTGTTTATTTTGATTCTTGTCTGCGGTGGTGGCAGGAGGGATAAAACCCACCAACTTATACATTTAGATACTGAACATTCCAAGAGCCCAGCTGCAGAATCAGGAACCTCATTCCTTTGCTTATCTATGACTTGGAGTACCTTCAAAGTATGTATTAACATAAAGCCAGCTTAGGTGAACAGTTTCAGAAGAGGATGATTTGTCTTGTTTTTGGACAAGCTCATTTAGAAAGTGATACATTCCTTCCCAAATTCATTTCTAAATGCTTATGTTATGAAGGTGGGGTCAACCTTTGGCTAGTGTTCTTACACTTTGATTCATACCAAGTGCTCTTCTTCCTTGCCTCAGCATACTCAGAGATATTCAGGGCACGTGGAGTTGATGGTAGCCCAGTCCTAACAATCTGCTGCCAAGTATTCTGATCAGCTTTCTCTGAAGCATGGGTAAGACTCACTGATCTGGCTATCCAAGGTGCAACTGGACATAATAGAAATGGAAATAAGCAGGCCTTGCTGTGGAGGGATTTCAAATAGATGGTCAACATTTTTACAGTCCCAGCTATACCAAATCAATCTATTTAATATCTATTTGTGAACAGTTAAGTGCCAATTTCATAAAAAAGATATTGTCTACCATTATCATACAGTTCTAATGGACTTCATTAATTTAACACTTAATAAGTACTCACTTTTCAAATATTTTACACCTATAATCTCATTTAATTTTCAAAAATATTCTATAACATAGACACTATTGTCATCCACATTTTAAAGTTGAGAAAAGCAAGCCTTAGAGAGGTCAGTAACTATCCTAGGGAGACTCCAGTAGAAGGTTGAGAATCTGGGATTTGAACTAAAGCCTATATTTTTAACCATGTTATGACATTGTCTTCCACTTCACCATAGGCTTGAGTAGAAATGTGGATTTGGGGGAACTTAATGATTCAGATGTGACTGTTTAAGAACATTTCTCTATCAATTAGTAGGTAGCCTAATGTATTTGGACTAAATCGAAAGTCATGATTAATCTCCAGCTGTGCTATGAAAGAAAACCAGATAACCAAAATAGCAATGGCTTTACATAAAAGACTTTTTATTAAAAATGTTATACACTCTTCAATATTTTCTGAAGTTCTGGAAATCTTCTCTCATGATCAATCCAATACACATTCATTAAATGCCCAAGAAGCATCATTCCACCCACATTATTACCATATATAAAGGATGTGAACACACCAGATGATGTTCCACTTGTACCCAAACAGTAACCAGCATTCAGCAATGCTTTACAATACAACTGAACTATATGCAAGTGCTCAGATTTCCAAAATGTCCATAGTTCCACTGAATAGGTGAGGCCCTACCATCACCTATTCAAATTTAGCCTGTTGTTACCTTAAGCCCATGTGTGGAGTTCTAGTAGATTAGTCTATTCCCAGCTGATTACTAACAGTCCTAATTTGGAACATTCTAGATATAAAACTGTGTGGACATTTCATATTCTTTTTCACATTAAAAACGGGCATCCATGGCCTATGTTAAAAACTGAAGCAAAAATTTGTGGAAATGTCAAAAGAATGGAGCCATGTCACAGAATTTGTCCTTTCTAATGTTTAACAAAAGAGTTTTTGCCTCATTCTGAGAAAAGTAGAGGAAATGAATATCCTTTTAAAAATTTTTCCTTTATGAAAGGATGGAAGTTGTAATGGCTACCATTGAAAGATAAATGGAAAAGGGAAGGAGAATCAAAATGATTGACACTGAGAGAAGCATAGTTTCCAGAGCTCTATGAAGAAGAACAACGCCAATGCGAGAGTTCCTTCAACCCAAAGCTAATAATGTCACTTTCTTTCGTAAAACTTCTCTTGACTCACCAATGTCCAACTGATCCCATAGTTTGTAATTAAATACTTTCATGACCTGGCGTCTCTTTCTCACTCTAAATTCTTACCTTCCTACTCTCCTAAATAAGCAATATGTTTTGCCTCTTAAATTTCAAGCCATTTGCAGAGAACAGTTAATTCTTTCCAACTGTTCCTTTTGTAGAGTCTCATTCTTCCTTGTCTAATAGCACCATGTTATTTTATTTTATGTAAACTTATTACATAAATTTACAGTTTATACATCTTTCTATTCCACTAGACTGTAGATTCCTTGAAATTAGGACATATTTCTTATGCCTTTCATATTTTTATCCTCAAAGGCCAGTTCAGCACTTGAAATACAGTAGGCACTCAATACATATTTCTTAAGTGAAATATATTTTCATTGAGATGTATTGTTTTTTAAAGCTTCACAATCTTTTTGATGGTGTCCTTGAATGCCTGCTTCACTTGCTGATTTCTTAGAGTATAAATAAAGGGGTTTAATAAAGGAGTAACTGAAGTAATGAGCACAGCTATTCCTTTGTTGAAAGCTCCTACTTCTTTTGCAGAGGGATTAACGTACATAAACATGCAGCTCCCATACGACAGGGAGATGACAATCATATGAGAAGAACAAGTGGAAAAAGCCTTTGTCCTTTGCTGGGCAGAAGGAATCCTCAGGATGGTCCTGATAATATATGTATAAGAAAGTGTCACCAGCAGCAGGGTAACCACCAGAGTTACAGCTGCCACGAAGGTGACCACCAGTTCTAAGAGGCTTGTGTCTGAGCAGGCAAGCTCCAGGAGGGGCCCGTAGTCACAAAAATAGTGATTCAGCACATTGGAGGCACAGAAATCCACCTGGCTCATCAAGATTATTGGGGGCAAGATAGCTAGTAATCCCCCCAGCCAGGAGCAGAACACAAGTTGTATGCAGACTCTGCTGCTCATCATGGTCAGGTATTGCAGGGGTTTGCAGATGGCCACGTAGCGGTCATAGGACATAGAAGCCAAGAGGTAAAATTCTGTTGCCCCGAGGAGTATAGCAAAAAAATACTGGGTAAAGCATCCAGCAAAGCTGATGACCTTATTTCCTGTTGTCATGCTGGTCAGAAATCTGGGAATAAAGATGGATGTGAAGGAAATTTCTAAGAAGGAGAAATTCCGGAGAAAGAAATACATGGGGGTCTGGAGGTGGGGGTCTACCAGAGTGAGAATGATGATGGTCAGATTTCCTAGGACACTAAGCAAGTAGGTGAGGAACAGAAAGATGAATATCACCACCTGGACTGCAGGTTGGTTTGTGAGGCCCATCAGAATGAACTCAGTAAACGTGGTCTTGTTTTTCATTGCTGACCTTTAGTAGATCTAAAGGGAAAAGGTGAGAATGACAAAAACCAAAGTTTCGAAGGATGGGAGAGATAAAGCTTATTGTAATCCATGGGACCGGGTCACATATTACTCTCCATCCAATTGGCCCAAACCAGTGTCCCACTGGACAGGACTTCGCTCCATGGAAGCCCCATATCTTCTGTGTAAATGACTTTATTCCTAAAGTCTTTGCAATTCCTCAAGTTGATCTATTCCTGGACACTTAAAAGAATCCATTACAGAATAATTACTCAAATGTTTCAAACGAATATGTTTCCTCCCAAAATGCTCACGAAATGTCCACATTTGAGTCACCTTCCTTTGACTCTCTTTATCTCTCCTATTTCTGTGCTCTTGGTAGAAATATTTCTGGCTGATTCTTTTTCTACATTTCCCTTTCCCTTCCTTTGGCTTTTTTCCCTTTCTATGCTTTTTTCTCCTCCATGTGCTTTTTGATGCTTCGCTGGCTATCTGCCATAGACCCTCGCCTCCATTACTGTCCTAATCTCTGACTTCCTTGTTTCAGAAATCAATAGGAATTACCCCACAAGGATAATGCTGAAGATCTTGTAGCATATTTGATTTTTTAAATTATTGTTTTCTTTCTCATTTTCTTTTTTTTAATTGAAGTATAGTTAACATACAATACTGTATTAGTTTCAGGTGTATAACATAGTGATTTGACATTTATTTACATTACAAAGTGATCACCCTGATAAGACTAGTCACCATCTGTCATCATACAAAGTTATCACAACATCGTTGACTATATTCCCTATGCTGTGCATTCCACCCTTATGACATTTATTTTATGACTGGAAGTTTGTACGTCTTATCCCCTTCACCTGTTTTTCCCTTCCCCTCACTCTCCTCTCCTCTGGCAACCTCCAATTTATTCCCTATATCTTTGAGTCTGTTTCTGTTCTGCTTTGTTTTTTCATTTGTTTTGATTTTTTGCATTCCATATAAGTGAAATTATATAGTATTCTTTTTTTCTCTGTCCGGCTTATTTCATTTATAATAGTACCCTCTTGATTCATCCATGTTGTCACAAATAGGATGATTTCATTCTTTTTTATGGCTGAGTGATATTCAATTGCGTGTATATATATCACATCTGCTTTATCCAAATAATATCTAAGCCAGGATGTGGAGAAAAGGGAACCCTTGTGCACTGTTAATGGGAATGTAAATTAGTGCAACCATATGGAAAACAGAATGGAGTGTCCTCAAAAAATTAAAAATAGAACTACCATACAATCCAGCAACATCACTTCTGGGTATTTATCTGAAGAAAGTGAAGATACTAATTTGAAAAGACATATGTACCTCTATGTTCATTACAGCGTTATTTTCAATAGCTAAGATACGGCAGTAAACTAAGTGCCTATCTGTAGATGAATGCATAGATTTTTTTCCTACACCCCCACTTCTTTTGTAGCATGAATTTATAATAGGCCTTTAGGACTTTAAGATCTTGGTTAAGTTCTCTCATTGTATGTTGTGAGAATCTTTGTCTCTTTATATTGTGAGCCTCAGGCATCAATAAATCATATTAATTAGCATTTTCTTATGTGTTCTGTACCACGTTCAGTCCCTCTCGGCACTGATTTGGGATGTATCTCTGAGAGCAGAGATCTTGAGAGATCCACAGGCAGCATCTCACAGTGGATTTTGTGCAAAGTCTTAAAGAGTCTTGAGTGGCAAACGCAGCATGACAGTTTATCATGCCTCACATTTTCCCATCCTCTATTCTTGCCACAGAAACCAGGAAGGGGACATCCATATTTCCAACAATAAGAGTATTTTGTAGATAAATTGGTAATCCCCAAGGAAAGAAATTTGAGTGGTGGTATCCTGTGTGCATCTTTAGATTTTTCTGATGGAGAGGCAAAGACAATATACAAGGCCCCTCTAATTCACATGAATATGGGTTAGAAAAATCATATCCTCACAATCACTCTCATCAATCTCCTTGTCATTCCATACATCTTTTGGAGGCATCTTGTGATGGTAAAATTGACCTGAACCCCTACAGCCCTCCCCTCCCTGTTTGTACTAACCTGTGGTCTTTGACAAGTGCTGCATTTTCATCCAGATTTTCACGATCGATTGATTTCACTATCCTCATTTATAGAACAATCACATCAGTGACTAAAAACATGCAGGGCTCACACCCTCAATGGTCTAAATGATGGCAGTGGGCTGTTTACCTGGTTGTTCCTAAGAGGTAAGTCAAAGTTGAGATGTGCCGTGTGAGTCTCCAAGGAGTATAAAATGTAACGTTTTTTATCAGCTCCCATCCATATTCTACCCTCCTCTTGAGAGAGACTCAAGTGTGTGGGGTTTAACTAGGAAGGCAGTATATTACCTTCCATTCTGTGACTCCAAACCAGAATCAAATCATGCTTGCTGAGAATCACAGTTCTTCACATATGTAATAAAAAGAAAAACTAATAAACAAGCAAATAACCGCTCTCCTTCAGCAATAATAGAATTAGAACAGAAGACTTTAATAGACCGAATATTCTATAATATTTCTGTTCTAAGAGAGATTATTGTGCAGTCTTTTGAAGGCAGGGTATGGGCTTCTTTGCAGTTTCTATGTTAGCCAGAGTGACACAGGCTTTATCTGCTCTTTTTAGGGCAGGCACATGGGGATTAATTTCCTGAAGAAGCTAAAGATGCCCTGTGGACCCTAGTTCAAAAGATGCAAATGAACCTCAATTGTTGACAACTTTGAGAACAAATTTTAAACATGTGTTTGAGGAGAGAAGGTGCAGGGAGACCATGATAAGGGTTCCGTGAGAGAATCTGCCCCAGCCATGAGGTTAGTGAAGTTGAGAACAATGTAGTGAGACTCTCGGGGATTGGTATGCCTGGCCTAGTCATTGTTCCTATTATTTCTCCCTTTAATAACCCAATTTGGCCAGTGCTAAAACTTGATGTAACTGAATGTCACTCCACAGTGTATTGCCCCAACCTTCACAATGTCACTTTACAGTGGATTTCCACAACCTTAATGCCATGCTATCCTTCAGTAAGATCTGCATTCTTAATATTACTGAAATTAATATTGAATCTAATCAGCTACTGGGAAATATTCTGCTGTTTTAGATTTGGCTAATATGTCCATTCTACACACAGTTCTCCAGCCTCTCAGAAGCAATTTGACTTCACCTTTGAAGGAACAATGTTTTTTCACTTGCCTCCCCATGAAATAGTTCAACAACCTGCCAATGCTCGTACATTTGCAGGCAAGATCTTAACTGCATCCAGCTTATTCTAGGAACACAGATATGACATTATTTTGAGAACACTCTGCTACAAGGAAATGTAAGGGATACACTCACGTGGGCTATACAAACACTTGTCACAGAACTTTCCAATCAGAGTTGGGCCATTGCATCCAGTAAAAGTCAAGGCCATGCTACTTCAGTAAAATTTCTGATCATTACTCATTGGCCCAAGGATGATTCATACCTGAAGCAGTAAGCAACCAACTCTTCACTTTCATCAGCATTTCCTAGTTTAAAGTAGACACAGCATTTACTGTGTTTACTCGGGTTTTAGAAGTGACATGTTCCTCATTTACAAATTTTATTTACCTCCATTATGCTGTTCCTCACAAAGTTTTGCTCACTTTGAATGGGCCACCCAACAACAAAAGACTCTAGAATCTGTTGAAATTGAAATAAAAAGACACAAACAGCAGTGTCCCACTCAGAGAGGCCTTCACTGTAGAGGCTTCAACAACCTCCTCTCATACCTTCAGGAGTCCCTGGATCGGCCATGATGCTCATAAATTGTTCATGGGTTTCTGGTGCAAGAAACTATCTTCCTTGGCTGCACCCCACACCATTAGGGTGGCAACTGTGGCTGCATACTGGGTCCTTCTTGAAATAAATGGTTTCACAAGTCCTGAGCCTATGACTCTCTGCACCCTGTTGTCCATTATGCCTTGGATCATTATGCCCCAAACTTGGCATGGCCACAGACACCTCAATATTAAAATGAACATGCTGCTTTTACAGTCAAAACTGGGGCCTCTGGCATGTCCGACCTATAAGAGGAAGTGGTTTCCATGTCCTCAGTCCTTTGCTAGATGCAATGGTGCCTGAAGAGGTCACCCTCTCCCGTATCCATTGGCCACCTGGGAGCCCTCTGGGGACAACTGAGTGATCAGGAAAGGGAGTTTCTATCCTTTTAGATGTCAGCACCAGCTTCATACACGATGGAGCCCGCTAAAGAGTTGCTGTATTCCATTCCCTAAAAGGGACATCCTTAATCAAGGATGAGACCCAAAGGAAGGTCAGCACAGTCATCTTAGCACAAGAGGATGTCCAGGCAAACAACTGGCCCCTTCTGCACATTTTTATAGACTCTCTGACCATTATCAATGATATAGTCATGTGGTCTGACCAGTGGCAGCAGCAACAATTCCTTACCCAAAGTGTTCCCTCCTCTCCATTGGGGTAAAGAACTCTGGGTACTTCTTGCCTCACAGATACCAAAAATACCAATCAAAGCCACTTGTGTTCTTCATAAACTAAAATTCCGTTTTCAGAGACTTATTGCAATGAACAGGCTGATAAATTGGCTAAGACTTCTGAGACGCATACTGGCACAGCCTCAGATTTATCACCTATGGCAGCTGCATCTTCATCTACCTCAAAGCTTCAGGGAAGGAAGGAGTGGCCATTAATAAGGTCATGTTGATGCTCACTACTTCAATTGCTCTTTTGCTAACCCACTTATTTATACCCTTCAAAACAAACAAGGGATGGAAGCCTTCAAAGACACAATAAAATGGATTGCATATCTCACCAAGAAGTAAGATGCTATTGACGTTTGAGGCTAAGTTGAATTTAAATCTGAATAACTCTTGAGCAACTTTTATGAATTTACCTAACATATTTCTTAGCATTCTATAGATTCATCAATCTAACCTTCCTTCAGGAACATTTTTGTCTTATAATCAGAAAACCAAAATCAAGTTACTTCGTTCTCCTTTTTGCTTATTTTGTGTAAAAGGATTCCTTCAATTAATGCATGCATCTGAGACTACATTCCCGAGATACCCAGTGTCTTGAATAGAAATGAAAATAAATAAAATCACATCTCTAGCCATACGGCTTCCTCATGATGTATATTCCAAATTCCAGAAACCAATTCTCACTTATTGGGAATACTTTAATATCTAGCCTGTAAAAATTCAAGAGTAACTAAAGATCATGTGCTGAAGCTCTAAAAGTTATAAAAACAAAATTGTGCACTCTAGAGCTCTCAATATTAAAAGTTTAGGGGAGTGACATCAACAAGATGGTGACATAGATCATCCCCAGCTCAATTTCCCTCACACAAAGCCCAAATATCAACTATCCATAGACTAGACACCATTGTGAAAATCTCAGAACCTGGGTTAGTGGCTGAAGCACATCCCTAGACCACTGAGACCCAGAAGGACTGCTTTACGAGGGTAAGAAGAGTGGTTTCACTTTAACTGCATCGCCCGTCCCCAGGCTGGCACAACACTGCACCAAGATGGCCTCCCTGGGCTTACAGTTTCTTCAGCGGGAAAAAGAGAGCCCCAGGTGAACATCAGTCTTCACCAACACTGCAGAATACTTCCTGGAGGCCCACTTGAGTCTCACCTTATGAGGATTCCTGCAGGACACTGTGGGACTAGACTACCAGGGGTCAGATAGAGATGAAGGGAAGGGGTTTACAGCAACCGGTGCTCAGATCTTGGATGACCTTGTTCCTGATGGCAGTGGGGTCTGAGCAGAGATCCCAGCCAGTAGCTCTGTTCATCGGCCAAGCCGAGCTGATGGCCCTGTCTGGCCAGAGCCGGGTTGGCAGTTCTGCCTGATTGGTGTTCCTGACCAATGGGCTGTACCAGCCATGGAGCCTGTTTTACAGCCCTTCCTGGGCAGGGAAGCAAGTTCAATGCTCGGACAACTGCAGAGTATAAGTTCCAGTCCCACCCCATTGGGAAGTGTGGCTCTAGACATCCAGCAGCCAAGGCACATATCCTATGACTCACTAGAAACGAAGCAAATTCATAGCCCTACTCAACTGCCGAGCATAGCCTCTAGTCCCACCCCATTGGGAAGCCTGTCACCAGATGCCTGGCAGCCATGGAGCACATTCTATGACCCACTCAGGCAGGGAAGCAATTTCAAAGTCCTGCCCAAGTGCTGAGCAGATCCTCCAGTCCTGTACACACCATCAACACAGTCCTGGTCCGTACACACTTCCCAACCCCCTGCAGCGTACCCCGATGCCCCACTGCAGAGGCCCCCACCTCTCTACCAATGCCCCCACAGTTCACCTGGTCCTCACACAGGCCCTGCCCCACAGAGGCCGACACACTCGCCTGCCTGTAGAGGATCAAGACACCCAGTCAATGCAGGCCAACAAGTAGCCTGTGGGCCTGCTGTTGGGCAGTCGGTCCCTAGGGTGGGCTGCCTGCCCTGGCTGAACTGCATTAAGTATGTGCTCTAGTGGGTGTGGTAGACCCCTGGGCTAACAGGCCAAGAGAAGAACCTCAATGGCATCCACCAGGGTCTGTGTCAGCACACCTGAACCAGGTCGGAACAATGGCCCCCACCAATGTCTCAGTCTCTGGAGAGGTCTATCCTCTCACTGAGATGCCCCCAGAGCCCACCAGGTGAGTCTCTTTTCACCAAAGGACTGTCAGCCTTCTCTGGTGATTTTAGCTTGCTGAGATGGGTGAGTTTGTGCGTGAGCCCTTTAAGACCCAGGTCTTTTCGGCTTTCGTCTGATAGCTTTTCTGAGGGGTATCCTAGCTGCAGTTAATAGCCAGCAAAGCCAGACAGTAAGACCCCCATCTCAGTTGTGCTGAGTCTGAAGGATGCTTATAGCGGTATCAGCCCCCGCTCCGGAACTCATTCCTCCAGGGAACGCTGTGTATGCTAGGGTGGTTCCCACCTGGCCAGCTGAGAAACTCTTCTGCTCCTGAAGGTGGCTTTTTTCCTCTCCAGCAGGAATTTCTGCCTCTTCCACCTTAGTCAGGACTGTCCCTTGTTATGGGAGTTCTTTTTATCCAGTTTTCTATCCAGGGTAATTTTTCCAAAAATACTTGTAACCTGGTTGTGTTCATAGTAGGAGATGAGCTCAGAGTCTGCTTATGCCACCATCTTGGTGAGATCCCATAAATAAATTGTTATATATTCATGTGATGAGAATGATCAAACTATAACTATATGAAACAACATGTATAAAGCTCACAAATATAATTTTGGATGCAAGAAACTTGGTATGATTCCATTTATATAAAGTTCAAAAAAAGTTAAAAACAATTAATGCAACTGTAAAGGTCAAGATTAATGTCACCTTGGGGCAAGTAACTATTTTGGGGTATGGAGGGTGATTCATTGGTAATAATCTATCTCTTGTTCTGGCTCTGGTTACTTGGATGCTTTCACTGTTTGAGTAGAGCATATGAGTGTGTCCTGTAACAGAAATCATCAGAAGGCCCCAGCATTTAGACAATGTAAAGAGAATCAGATTATCATTTTATCACATGAGTTTCTTTTTATTTATTTCTTTTCGCTGTAACTGATGCTATTATGATTGCATTTCTTATCTCTTTGGACCCTTCCCCATAAGAGCTGGTTAATATTTTTTCTTTTCTTTTTTTTTCTGTCAAAGCAAATTTCACTGTAGATTCATTAGTGGTTTGAATAGAGTCACATAGGACATATTTTTTTTCACTTTATTATTCCCTGTGCAGTTAAGCAGATAAACCCAACAAAGCATATGCTATTTCTATTAATGGAAATTTATAGAGCAATCCATTTCTTTGCACAGAGAGGTCAGACCATCATCACTTCCACAGCTGGGAGAGTTGCTGTTATTTATTTGCCATTGTTTGTCCATTCTTCAGTCACAAAATTCAGGGAGATATTATTTGATAGTTTAAAGAGAGATAGGAACTCTCACCAGATTCCACTTCAGACTTGATGCTGATAAGAGCAAAGTGTGCTATTCTCCACGCCATTGCATATCACCTTGCACTTGCAGGCACCCTTGCTGGAGGGGCAACCTCTTTCCATACAGGTGAAAATAAACCCTATCACACTGTGGGAACTCTCCTCGGTAGAAATGATGCCTTCCCTAAGCACAAAGGGAAACAGCACTTAAGGTATTTTGTGGGAAATACCTTAAAGCATCACATAAAAGAAATTCATATTACAAATACTGTTTGTGACTAAGAAGCATTTAAAAAGCTAACATTTTAATTAATTTGTGATTATTATAATTGACTAAGGATGAGCAATTGCCCCAAATCCTAAAATTACAGCTTTCCTGGAAGCACTTAAACTTTGGATCCCGTTGGACCCGGGTTAGATTGCAGCTCTGGCACTTCTGAGAACTACAATATTGCCCCACTCACTGGGAAGGGTAAGTGAATAGGTAGGAAATGTGAGAAATAAAAAAATATTCAAGGGCTTCCTGGAAGGTGGTGAAATGGCTTCTTTGACATGAGCTTCGAAAGAAGCAACCCGGGGAGGCAGTCTTATAGGGAAACTCACAAGGATGGATTGTGATTTTTCAACTTTGAAAATATCCACACCTAATAGCCAAGTTTTAATTGTTCCTCATGTCACGTTTAATCCTTGTTAAGTATTGATGCCGGATAATAACTGTTCTCTGGGGGAATAAGCATAGAGTCTGCGTCTATCATAGGGCCAGAGTGCTGAAGAGCAAAGAGGTGTCCTGAAGCAATGAGAGGGGCACCACTGGTTGGTGACATTCCCAAGGGCAAAGTGAGTCTTCAGAAAAGGAATCATCGCAAAGAAGTCAACTCTTTCCCCAACTGATCGTCTCCTTCCTCTGCCCATCTGGGCATTATGTTATTAATGGAGATGTCATGTAGCCTCAGAAGGCATTGGGAGCTGAAATATCTACGCATAAACTACAGACCCCCAATCAGGATCATGGAAGCCTAAGGACAGGATTCTGTTCTCTGGGAAAGACCTTCAGAACAGCCCATTTGTCAGTATTATGGGAAGGCTGGGGATGGGTGGGACGTTAGACAGCAGATGAATATTGAAACAGTAATTCAGGAAAGGAAACAAAACAGAGGCTGTTCAGACTGAAACATGGGAGGGACACAGACTCCAATTTTTCAGGGTATTATCAGAAAAGGGGAGCAAAGAAGAAGTTCTAGAGTATGGGACTCAGGAAATTTCATGGCAACTCTGTGCTACTGCTGTCAGCTTTCCCAAACAGTAAAGGCTTCTCTAGGGTGTGGAGGAGATTAAGGAATTATTTGAAGGGAACCAGTATTGCAAAGCATGGAAAATAATACAACTAAGCCACCGGTGGTACTATATGTAGTATATTACCACAGGGTACGAGAATGATTTGCTGATATGCTATCCTGACAGATGCGGGAAGAAAATTTTTATACAGATTTCTTTTCCATTAATATTTATGGATCTCCTACTCTACATTGAGAACTGGGGATACCATAATGGCTGCCCTAATCATGGGGGATGGTGATATCATTGCGGTATTTTTTATCTACTTTAAAATTGATCCTGTAACTGGAGTGGAAATGAGACTTCAGATGTATATTTTCCGTAAATCATATTCTGGAGACCAAGGTAAAGCAGCATCCAGGGAAATGAGGCAGGATGCAATCACTTCCACATCAGATTATTGACGATCAAGTAAAAGTTTAGAACTGTGCTTCTCCTGGTTTGCTTGGCTACTTTCTCTATACAACTTGTTGAAATATTACTTTTATATTCTATTCCTCAGATTCAAAGTTTGTGATTTATTGATACAGACTCATTGTATATCTGAAGACAGTGATGAAAAATCATTCCGCAATAACAAGATTCATCCTACTAGGATTAACAGATGACCCACGACTACAGGTTTTTCTTTCAGCATTTCTGTTTCTCACCTACATTTTCACTGTTACGAGAAATCTAATAATTATCCTCCTCACTCTGATGGACTCTCACCTTAAAACACCCATCTACTTTTTCCTTCGGAATTTCTCCATTTTAGAAATAATATTTACAACTATCTATGTTCCTCGATTCCTATACGGCATGACAACTGGGGACAAAAGTGTTACCTATCGTGCTTGTATCATCCAATGATTTTTCATCATCCTCATTGAGGAAACAGAATTTTTTCTTCTAACTGCATGTCCTATGACCGCTATGTGGCCATCCGCAAGGCCCTGCACTATAGCACCATCATGAATGATAGAGTATGCACCATTCTTGTCCTTTGCTGTTGGCTGATTGGTTTATTATCATACTCCCACCACTTCACCTGGGATTTCAGCTAGACTTTTGTAACTCCAACGTCTTCGACCATTTTGGTTGTGATGCATCTCTGCTTCTGAAGATTGTCTGTTCAGATACTCAATTTGTAGAGCAACTAGTTTTAATCGTGGCTGTGCTGACCCTCATACTGACACTAGTCTGTGTAATTGTGTCCTTCACTTACATCATCAAGACTATTTTAAGACTCCCTTCAGCTCAGCAAAGAAAAAAGGCTTTCTCCACCTGTTCTTCCCACATGATTGTAGTGTCCATCACATATGGAAGTTGCATCTTCATCTATATCAAACCAGCAAAGGAAAGAGTGGCCATTAACAAGGTGGTGTCATTGCTCAACACCTCAGTTATCCCTTTGATGAACCCTTTCATTTATAGTCTACGGAATAAGCAAGTCAAAGAAGCCTTCAAGGACTCAGAAAAAAAGATGGCTTTTCTTTCAAAGAATTAAGAAACTAAAAAGATTTTTTAAAATAAATATATATATATATTTCATTTTTTACTATGTGTTCTAATTCAAATCTGCAGTACAATATTCAAGTAACAGTCTGATTAACCACCACACTTTCTTTTCTATTACTCTTAGAACCACAGACTGAAGTAAGCACTATGGCCTTAATTCAAATAGAACTTCTTTCATAATGGCTCACTTTCATAATTCAGCATGAATATAGATTTCCAGAAGATCCAGACAAAACCTCATCATCCTTATGTCTGAAACACAAAAAGACAGTAACAAAAATTTCAGTTGTATTTTTGTCCATTCATTTCTTTAAATTAACAACTTTTTAAAGGCAAAAAATATTTGTCTCAGGGGCCGGCCCCGTGGCGGAGTGGTTAAGTTCTCATGCCCCGCTGCAGCGACCCAGGGTTCCGCCGGTTAGAATCCTGGGTGGGGGCATGGCACTGCTCATCAGGCCACACTGAGGCGGCATCCCACATGCCACAACTAGAAGGACCCACAACTAAAACTACACGACTATGTGCCAGGGGGCTTTGGGAGAAAAAGGAAAAACAAAATCTTTAAAAAAAAAAAAAAAGAATCTTTAAAAAAAAAATTTGTCTCAGTATTCCTTCCTGGTCTAGCATCCACTATCTCAAGAACAATGGGTAGGCGTAATTTGTTTCTCAATTTTTTTATAATGCAAACCACCCTACTCAGACTAAGATGGAACTACTTCATTACGCTAATTTGCTATTAAAGAGGCACTTTTTTTGGTGTTTTAAATTTTTTATTTTTAGTATTATAGCCCTCTACTTTTTCCAGTTTTCTTGAGATGTAATTGACATATAACATTATTTAAGTAAAGTGTATAACAATGATTTGATTTATGTATATACTGAGAAATGATTACCACAATAAGTTTAGTTAACATCCATCACCTCTCATAGTTACAATTCTTTTTCTTGTGATGAGAACTTTTTAAGATCTACTCACTTAGCAACTTTCAAATAAACAATACAGTATTGTTAACTATAGTCACCATGACGTACATAATACGCCTAGAACTTATTTATCTCATAACTGGAGGTTTGTACCTTTGGAGCACCTTCACCCATTTCTCCCACCGGTCACCTCTCACCACTGGCAACGACCAATCTGTTTTCTGTTCCTATGCACTTTGTTTTTTTAGATTCCACATATAAGTGATATCATACAGTATTTGTCTTTTCCTGTCTGAATTATTTCATTTAGCATAATGCCCTCAAGGTCCATCTATGTTGTTGAGAAATGGCAAGATTTCCTTATTTTTTAAGACTGAATACTATATATATATATATATATAATGTAAAATACAAATATATAAAATATATAAATCATTGTATTTGTATATAATATGATTAATATTAATACAATATAAAGATATAAAGATATATAAACAATATAAAATATAAATAAAAATATTTGTGAGATATGTATATATATCACATTTCCTTTATCCATTCATCACTTGATGGACACTTAGGTTGTTTCCAGGTCTTGGCTATCATAAATAATGCTGCAATAAACATAGGGATGCAGATGTCTTGGAGATAGTGATTTCATTTCCTTTAAGTATATACCAAGAAGAGGGATCACCGGATCATGTGATAGTTCTATTTTTAGTTATTTGAGGAATCTTCATACTGTTTTCCATAATGACTATACCAATTTACATTCCAACCAAAAGAGTATCAGGGTCCCTTTTCTCTACATCCTCACCAACCCATGCTATATATTTTTTTTTATTATACCCATCCTAGCAGGTATGAGATGATATCTCATTGAGGTTTTGATTTGCGTTTCCCTGATGATTAATAATATTGAGCAACTTTCCCTCTACCTGTTGAGAATTGGTATGTCTTCTTTGAAAAAATGTCTATTCAGTTTCTTTGCCCATTTTTTAATTGGATTGTGGAGGTTTTTGCTATTGAGTACTAGGAGTTGGTTATATATTTTAGATATTAGCCCTTTATCAGATACATGGTTTGCAAATATTTTCTCCCATTCTATGAATTGCCTTTTCATTTTGCTGATTATTTCCTTTGCTGTGCAGAAGATTTTTAGTTTGATTTATTCTCCCTTGTTTAATTTTGCTTTGTGCTCTGAGCTTTTGATGTCATATCCAAAAAATTATTGCCAGGGCCAATGTCAAGGGGCTTTTACCCTATGTTTTCTTCTAGGAGGTTTATCCATTCAGGTCTTATGCTTGTCTTAAATTCCTTTTGAGCTGATTTTTGTGTATGGTGTAATATGATGGTCCAGTCTTATTCTTTTGCATGTGGATATCTAGTTTTCTCAACACCACTTAGTGAAGAGACGATCCTTTCCCCACTCTGGTTGCCCATCTATTTCAGTCCCTAGAGACGTTATGGTCATTTAGCCAACACCAGAGGTCTCTGGATTTTAAATCTCTCAGTTCTGCTGGCCACTATAGTAACCATGCTTATCTTATTTCTTGAGTATAAGTGCTGCCACCTGACGCCTACAGGCCAGGCTCTCCTCATCCCATTGAATTCGTGGAGCCCTTTTCAATAGCACCATCTCCCAATGTCATCCCTGGACTTTAGGGAATAGTCACTACAGAGCACTTCAGGATGCCAAGGCTCCCCGTCAACAACGTATTTCTCAATGTCTGATGAATGGAATGGAATCTGAATGTCTGGAATTTCCTGGGGTGTTGTTGGAGAGTAGATGAGCTAGTCTTACATAATAAATCTGCTCCAGTATCTCAATCTCCTTAAGTCTTTGGATGCCTTCTCAATAGCAAAAGGAGGAAATTCTGAAATCTCAATTTCATTCAGTGTAGGACACATTTGGGCCAAGTAGAGTCACGTCCAGCAACTTAAGAGATCAGCATTCACATCAGTAAATTCAACCCAATCCATTGTTTCTTCTCACTTTACCCTAATTCTAAAACTCTAATGATTCATTCACATAGATATTCCTCAGGTTTCTGTTGATATAAACGAGCTGTCTTGAAATTCTTTAGGTGCGTGTGGTACCTCCTTCCAGGTCATACTGTACCCAATGCCCTGGAGTCTGTTTGAACTTGAGTCTGGTTATTGGACCCCAAGCAATGAGATAAAGTGAGGGTAGATCTTGAACGAATTCAGCATTCTCCTGCAAGAAATCTACCTCAAAAGAAGTCATTATATCATTACCTCTTCTTCAGGCAAGAAGAGCTCAAACCCTTGAGACAGGATATAAATGTCTACTTCTCTGGCAAAGATGGTTAAGCGGAATATGGGGCTTCAATGGAATCTACCCATATGTGCCCTCTAGTAAACACTGGAGGTTGTGAATTCAATTTGCCTAGAAATGAATTCATCCACAAGATTAGACTTGGGTTGGTTTTCAAGGGTTTCAGTCCTGGAGCTACAGGAATTATTAATTTCTTTTGTGGAAGTCATAGTTATCTGACTCCTTTTTCATAATGAGATGAGAACTTAAAATCCTGAGATGATCATTTTCTTTCTTCAAGTTCCCCAGATGCTTAGAAATAACCAACCAAAGTTACAGTTATGTTCCTCATTTTCACTAAAATATTCCATGGCGGCAGCTACTTGATAAAAGCAAGTCATAAAAACAGCACACATTCAAGAGGTGACAAAACCCACCTAATTATAGAAGGGCCACAAAATGTTATGGATATTTCTGCAAATTAACATTTACTGTGTGATTGACCATGTCTAGGCTAGATGGCAAGATCTTGGATGGCATCTTATCTCCTACGGGGCTTCCCTGATACTCCTGCCACAAACACCCAGTGCAAATAATAATAAACTTCTATTAGGTAGCAAAGAGCACTACTCGTTTCATCCATAAGGTGAGGGACCAAACATATAATGCTGCTAAACAGAAAGAGTTTTAAGAGGAGAAAAAATTTAATCATAACCAAAGAAAAGAAGTGTTTACAGGAATATTTAAAATAAGCAAAGCAGCAAGTTATGATTGTTAGTCACTCTAGATTTTCAAATATCTAGGACTTTGAAAAGGTTTTGATTTGAGGAAAAGAGCACAGAAAGATAATAGGCTCAAGCTGAAATGGAGTAACAGGGAGCATATATGCCCTCTTAGGTTAAACCACTAAAAATTCAACTAAAGTATATGAAATCAAAGTTTTCCAGATAATTGACATCAGACAATGGAGGACAGTGATCCCTGAGAGATGATTACTTCAGCTTACTTCCTGGAGACAGTGTGGGGTCGGGGGGACCCATGTGGAGCCCATCAGTCTGCTAGAGTTGGGAAGGTGTAGGTGGTAGTCCAGGGAGCCTAAAGTTCACAAGACAGTATGGAGAAGTGGGAGAGGCACAGAGAGATATCTGTGATCTACAGACAGCCCATCATGAGCGTTCTTCTGAGTGCTGATCATGATACACTCGTAAGGAAATTGCCTGACCGAGGTAAGAATCACCCAAAGAGTTGCGAAGAACCATATTCTGAGCCCACACTGATGGAAATGGTTCCTATTCACACCAAACATAACTAAAACTCTCATAGTTTACTGGGTATTACTCAGAAAGATTTGCCTCAGCATTGGGCAAAAAAATCACAAGGCTAAACACTGCTCTGGTCCATTCTAACACAGATTTAACACAGAACCTGAGAGAAAAACCGTTCCCAAGTGATTTAAATGATACCAGAACAAACCTAAAGGATCTTTACAGGCACCCAAGTACATCCAGGCTTCAAGAAGGTAAAATTCATAATGGCTGACATGATCAAACTCATCGGGCATGGAAAGAAGCAGGACAATACAACCTATAGTGAGTAGAACAATCAATACATACAAATAGCCCCAAAACTGTGATACAATTAAAATAGATTAAAATTAAAACAGATGATACCATTAAAATAAAATACAGTAGTTATAACTGTAAACAGTATACAACAGTTAAGACAGTAATTGTAACTGTGCTCCACACTTTGAAGAATATAGAAGAAAGAAAAGGTTAAGTAAAAACATTAAAATTATTTTAAAAATCCAAGTCAAACTTACAGAGATGAAATCTACACCATCTGAGAAAAATACCAACGGAATGGTTTTAACATCAGTTAGATATTGCAGAAGAAAAAATTAGTTAACTGGAAGAAATAGCAGTAAAATCTTCCTCTATAAAACATTCAAAGAAAAAACTTTTAAAAACATAAAAGAGCATCAGGGAAACAGTGAGACAAATTTAAGAGGCCTGATGTCTTGTGTAATTAGAGTCTCATTTAAAAAAGGAGAAAGGAGGGAGAGAAAAATATTTGAAGAAATGAGTGAAAATATTTAAAAATATTGTAAAATTCAAAAGGTGGACAATATAAATCCACTGACCAGAGTCTCAACAAACCCTAACCACAATAAACATGAAGGTACAACAATTTTAAAAATTGCTTAAAACTAGTTATAAAGAGAAAATTTTAAAAGCTGCCCAGGAATAAAATCTTTTCTTTTTTTTTCTTCTTTCTTTTTTTTGCCTTTTGCCCCCCTTCAATCATGTCTCCCATCCCTCACTTCTCATTTCTGGCAACCAACCATCTGAATCGGTTCTCTGTATCTACAAGGTTCTTTTTTGGGTTTTTTTGTTTTAGATTCTACATATAAGAGAGATCATACAGTATTTGTCCTTTTCTGTCTGACTCATTTCACTTAACAACAATGCCCTAGAGGTCCATCCATGTTGTTGCAAGTGGTGAGATTTCACTCTTTATTATGGCTGAATATCATTCCACTGTATACGTATCTATACACCACAATCTCTTTATCCATTCATCCACTGATGGACAGTTAGGCTGTTCCATATCTTGACTGTTGTAAATAGTGCTGCAACGAACATGGAATGCATACATCTTTTCAAGTTAGCGTTTTCATTTTCTTCAGACAGATGTCCAGAAGTGGAATTGCTGGATCATATGGTAGCTCTATTTTTAAATTTTTGAGGAACCTCCATAGTGTTTTCCACAGTGGCTGTACCAGTTTCCATCCTCACCAACCTTGCACAAGGGTTCCCTTTTCTCCACATCTTCACCAACACTTGCTGTTTCTTGTTTTTTTGACAATAGACATTCTAACAGGTGTGAGGTGATGTCTCATTGTGGTTTTGATTTGCAGTTCTCTGATGATTAATGATGTTGAGCATCTTTTCGTGTACCTGTTGGCCATCTGTATGCCTTCTTTGGGAAAATGTCTATTCAGATCTTCTGCCCAGTTTTTAATTAGATTGTTTGTGCTTTTTTGCTATTGAGTTGTATGAATTCTCTCTATATTTTGGATATTAACCATTATCAAATATATGATTTGCAAATATTTTCTCCCATTGAGATAGGTGACCTTTTCACTTTGTTGATGGTTTTCTTTGCTGTGCAGAAGCTTTTTAGTCTGATGTCGTCTCACTTGTTTATTTTTGCTTTTGTTGCTTATGCTTTTGGTGTCAGGTTCAAGAAATCCTCACGCAGGGGCCGGTCCCGTGGTGTAGTGGTTAAGTTCACATGCTCCGCTTCAGTGGCCCAGGGTTCATGGGTTTGGAGTCTGGGTGGAGACCTACACACCGCTCATCGATCCATGCTGTGGCAGCATCCCACATACAAAATAGAGGAAGTTTGGCCCAGATGTTAGCTCAGAGACAATCTTCCTCCAGCAAAAAGAGGAAAACTGGCAACAGATGTTAGCTCAGGGCCAATCTTTCTCACCACCCCGGCCCCCCAAAAAAATCTTACTACATAAAAGTAAGAAAACGTGAGAAGGACAGCATACTTCTTGGTAGAAACAATGGAAGCCAGAATGTTCAAGGCTGTGTGCTTTCTCCCAGTCCCATAGAGTCAGGCCAGCTTTCTGCACATGCTAACAAGCCATCTGCAAAGGCTCACTCTCACCACCATCAGGGGAATGCACAGGGAGCTGGCCACAGGCTGGGAGGGTGTGTGGGAGGCTCGTGGAACATTGGGGGTGCCTGTGGATAAGTTGGGGGGATCTGCAGGTGAGGGATCCCAAACACTCCTGGGTGGGCTTCCTGGTGGAGTCCTCAAAGTGGTTATAGGATCCACCTCCCATTGGGTGCTCCCCCTGAGCCCTGGCTGCTACTCTCCTGGCTGCTCACTGCTACCTAATCTTGCAGTTTTCAACTCGGATTTCTGGATGAGGCAAGAAAAAAAATGTACCTCTTTGGTGGTTTCCACACAGCTGGGGAAGCAAGGCGCTCACTTACACACTCTCACTTTCTCCCACATGAGAAATCATGGACCTATAGAGTCTCTCTTGGCACTGAGATGTGCCACTTTGCAGGAGGGATGATGTGGGCAAAGTGAAACTATTCCTCTCACCCTCTTCAAACATTCAATCTCCAGTGTTTCTTTCTGCTCCCGTGGTCTGCTGGAATTTCTCCAGTGTACCCTCAGGCTTCCACAAAGGTACTCTTGTCCATGAGTGATTGTCAAAATTGGTATTCTTCGAGGAGAAGACAGTAGAAAGCCTATTCTGCCGTGTTGGTGATGTCATTCATTCCTTTTATTTTCAACCTTTTAATATCCTGTTTTAAGTGTCTCTTATATGCAACACATTGATGGATTTATTTATTTCTATTTTTAATCTAATTTGAGGATCTGTGGTTTTTTTATTGTGGGATACACTGATATATTGTTTTTATAATTCCTATTAGTAGCACTGATTTCTGCCATCTTATTCTGTGTATTCATCTATTCTACTTGTTATTACTTTTTTATCTGTATCTTTCATTAGATGAATACTTTTATTTTGTTGATTTAAAAGTTATAAATTCTATTTTATTTTCAGGATGGATACCCTAAGATTTATCCTTAGTCATTTTAATCTAAGGATTTCTTAAACTTATATCTTTAATTCTTTCTTGGATGACAGCAAGTATGTTATTATTTTTTTGTGTATGTTACTTTGGACTTTCTTCAAAACACCACCATATACATGTTTTCTAGAATTTAGTTCTGGCAATGGATATAGATCTTCTGCTTTTTATTCTTATTTGGGTCTTACTTTTTAAAAGATAAAAGTATATTTTACATGATTAATATAATTTATATTATCATTTTTAAGTTTCATATTATTTGCACCATCCTTCTGGATTTATTTATCCTCTTATTTGAGTATTTCTTTCAAAAGTGTTGTCAAATTCGATCTTTGTATGGCAATCCTTCTGAAGTGTTGTCACATTTAAATGTCTGATTTCTTAAGGTGTCTATTTTCCTTACCTATCCCATCTCAGCATACTCAGAGATATCCATTTTTCCCTATTAAAGGAACTTCCTATAGAAGGAACTCCTTCTTTTTCCTTCCCGCTTCTCTTCACCTGTAACTCTTATTATCTAGGTTTATTTGGCATCTGCTCTTGTTTCTATCTGCCTAGTTATCTAATCTAATCTCTTTATTGTTTTCTGTTATCCATCTAATCACTTTATCATTTTCTGTTGTCTTTTAAGAGTTTATCAGATCTCTGTTCTCAGACAATTTATCACTATTTTTGTTTTGGTTCTCTCTCTCCTGGTATGAGCCTCACCTGTTTTGCTCTTTATTTCAATTATTATGTTTTTCAACAGTACTTTTTACCTAGTTCTTTATGTGTTTTGTCCTTATTTTTACCTGTGTGATTTTTATCTTTCTGAATAAATTATACTTATTTCAAGTTCTTGATGTTTCTGTTCCAATAATAATTCTTTGTATCGTATGTTGTCTGGTGTGTAATCATGTCCCCTCTCCACTCCTGCAGTGGATCTATTCCTCAGATGGGTGATTATTTTGACTTCTGAACTCATGACCTCTGTGTAGCTTCAGCTATACTGTCTAGTGATATGTGAGAGCAGATTAAGCCCTAGTTTATGACATTCTGAATGAATTAAAAGAAATGGAAAAGATGATCCTAAGGCCAGAGAGCCCAAGTCGTTACAGAACTGTTCTTACCTTATTTGCCTTCTTGAAAAATTCTCTTTTTTCTTTGGAATTTTATTTTAAACTGGTTCCAAGACACAGCATTTGGAGAAGACTACCTGTTTAGATTTGGAATCTGTAAGTCCACAACCTCTGGGGGCTTAGGGAGAGAGGAGAGAAGAACAAATGCCCAAGAGGGACAGACCAGCTCCGGTTGTTTTATTATCTCCTCACTTAGCTCTGCTCTGATAGCATCCTCAGAATGCCAGGCGGGTAAAGCTGCGTCTTTTGATTCTTGTCTGCAGTGGTGCTAGGAGGGATAAAACCCCAAACATTTACACATTTTGACACTGAACATTTCAAGAGCCCAACTGCAGAATCATTAACCTCATTCCTTTGCTTAGCTAGGACATGGAGTACCTGCCAAGTATGCATTAACGCAAAGCCAGCTTAGATGAACAGTTTCAGGGGAGCATGACTTGTCTTTGGACAAGCTCATTTAGAAGGTGATGAATTCCTTCCCAAATTCATTTCTAAATGCTTATATTATGAAGGCTGGATCAAGACTTGGCTAGTGTTCTTGCACTTTGATTCATACCAAGTACTCTTCTTCCTTGCCTCAGCATACTCAGAGATATGCAGGGCACGGGGAGTTGATGGTAGCCCAGTCCTAACAACCTGCTGCCAAGTGTTCTGATCTGTTTTATCTGTAGAATGCGGAAGGCCTTCACTGATCTGGCTGTCCACGGATGCAACTGGACACAAGAGTAATGGAAATAAACAGGCTTTGCTAGAAAGGGATTTGAAGTAGAATAGCCAACATGTTTACAGTCCAAGTTATACTAAATCAATCAATTTAAGGCCTAGTCTAACCAGTTAAGACCTAGTTTCTTTAAAAGGGTACTGTACTATTATCATGTTGTTATAATGGATATCATTTATTAAACACAATAAGTAATGGCTTTTTAAATATTTTACACCTATTATCTCGTGTAATGCTCAAAACTATCCCACAAGATAGACACTATTACTATCCACATTTTAGAGTTGAGAAAAGCAAGCCTTCGAGAGGTCAGTAACTATCCCAAGGAGACTGTGGTAGAAGGTTGAGAATCTGGGATTTGAACTAAAGCCTGCATTTTTAAGCACATTATGGCACTGTCTTCCACTTCATCATAGGTTTTGGTAGAAATGTGGATTGGCGGGATCTTAATGATTCAGATGTGGCTGTTGAAGAATATTTCTCTGTGAATTAATAGTAGCTCAATGAATTTGGAATAAATTGAAAGTCAGCGCTAATCTCTGGCTCAGCCACCAAAGATACCCCAATGTTCAAAACAGCAGTGGCTTTATGTAAAAGACCTTTTATCAAAAATGTTATACACTCTTCAATATTTTCTGTAGTTCTGGAAATTTTTTTCCATCATCAGTCCAATCCAGCTTGTTCCTTAGATGCCGAAGAAGTAGCATTCCACTCAACATTATTACCACATATAAAGCATGTGAACACACCAGGTGACGTTCCGTTTGTATCCCAAACAGTAACCAGCCTTCTACAGCACTTTAGGATAGAACTAAACTATGCGCAAGTGCTCAGATTTCCAAAATGTCCTCGGACCATTGAAGTTGAGGCCTTACAACCACCTTCAAATTCAACTTGTTACCTTGGATCCATGTGTGGAGTTCTTGGTAGGGAAGTCTATTCTCAGTTGATTGCTAAGAGTCACAATTTGGAACATTCTAGATATTAAACTGTGTTGATATTTTATATTCTTTTTCACTTTATTAAACAGGCATCTATAGCTTATGCTAAAAACAAAGGCAAAAATTTTGGGAAATGTAAAGAATTGAGCAATATCACAGAATTTGTCCTTTCTAATATCTAACAAAAGTAAACAAAAAGATGAAAATGAAATCACAATAGAAAAAAAATTCATCAGAAGTTACCAAAGAAAGAGAGTGGGATATCTCAGGCGGTGGGTTAAAAAGATGTCAGCTATGAAAAGCAACGAGCGAGCCTGTCTAGGAGAAGTGAGAGGCTTCTAATCTTGCCTCTAGAAACCTCTTGTAAAACTAACTTCTGAAGTTGGACGTGTAAGTTGACAAAATCTTGAGCATTTTTGCTCCAGTTGAGGAAAGTAGACCAATGTATATCTTTTTAAAAATTATTCCTTTATGGAAAGATGGCAAGATGGCTACAGTTTAAAGATAAATGAAAAAGGAAAGGAGAATCAACATTATCGACATCTTGAGAGAAGCACAGTCTCCAGGGCTCCTTGAAGAGCAGCGCCCGTGCTAGAGTTCCTCGAAACAACGCTGCTAATGTCGCTTCTTCACTCAACACTTCTCTGACTCACCAATGTCCAGCTAACTACACAGTTTGTAATTAAGTTCCTTCGTGATCTGGCCTCTCTTTCTCACTCCAAATTCTTCTCTCCCTATTCAACTGAATAAGCAATATACTTTGCCTCCAAAATTTCAAATCATTTCCAGAAAAGTTAACTCTTTCCAACTGTCCTTTTTATGGATTTTCATTCATCTTTCTCTAGTAACACTTACCAAGTTATTTTATTTTTGTAAACTCATCATGCAAATTTATAGTTTATGCACTTTTGCACCACACTCCACTGTAGATTCCTCAAAATTAGGACATATTTCTTGTGCCTTTCATATTTTTATCCTCAAAGGCCAGTTCAGCACCTGAAAAATAGTAGACACTCAATACATATTAATTGAGTGAAATATATTTACATTGAAATGTAGTCTGTTTTTTAAAGCTTCACAATCTTTTTGATGGTGTCCTTGAATGCCTGCTTCACTTGCTGATTTCTTAGAGTATAAATGAAGGGGTTTAATAAAGGAGTAATTGAAGTAATGAGCACAGCCATTCCTTTGTTGAAAGCACCTTCTTCTTTTGCAGAGGGATTAATGTACATAAATATGCAGCTCCCATAAGACAGGGAGATAACAATCATGTGGGAGGAACAAGTGGAAAAAGCCTTTGTCCTTTGCTGGGCAGAAGGGATCCTCAGAATAGTCCTGATAATATATGTATAAGAAAGTGTCACCAGCAGCAGAGTAACCACCAGATTCACAACTGCCAAGAGGATGACCATCAATTCTAAGAGGCTTGTGTCTGAGCAGGCAAGCTCCAGGAGGGGCCCATAGTCACAAAAATAGTGATTCAGCACATTGGAGGCACAGAAATCCACCTGGCTCATCAGGATGATTGGGGGCAAGATAGCTAGGAATCCCCCCAGCCAGGAGCAGAAAACAAGTTGTATGCAGACTCTGCTGCTCATGATGGTCAGGTAATGCAGGGGTTTGCAGATGGCCACGTAGCGGTCATAGGACATAGAAGCTAAGAGGTAAAATTCTGTTCCCCCAAGAAATATAGCAAAAAAATACTGGGTCATGCATCCAGCAAAGCTGATGACCTTATTTCCTGTTGTCATGCTGGTCAGAAATCTGGGAATGAAAATGGATGTGAAGGAAATTTCCAAGAAGGAGAAATTCCGGAGGAAGAAATACATGGGGGTCTTGAGGTGGGGGTCTACCAGAGTGAGAATGATGATGGTCAGATTTCCTAGGACACTTAGCAGGTAGGCAAGGAACAGAAAGATGAATATCACCACCTGGAGTTCAGGTTGGTTTGTGAGGCCCATCAGAATGAACTCAGTAAACGTGGTCTTGTTTTTCATTGTTGACTTTTAGTAGAGCTAAAGGGAAAAGGTGAGAATAATGAAAACCAAAGTTTCTCAGGCGGGAGACATAAAGCTGATTGTAATCCACAGGATCAGGTCATATATTACTCTATTCAATTGGCCCAAACCATCCGTTGGACGGGACTTGGCTCCATGGAAGCCCCATATCTTCTAAGTAAGTGACCTTATTCTTAAAGGTTTTGTGATTCCTCAGATCAATCTATTTCTAGATACTTAATAGAATCTGTTACAGAATAATTACTCAAAATTTTTTCAGAAGCATACATTTTTGAACCTATCCTTTCCTCCCAAAATGTTTATGAAATCTCCACATTTAAGTCACTTTCCTCTGACTCTCTTAATCTCTCTTACTTCTGTGCTCTTGGTAGAAACATCTCTAGCTGATTCTTGTTCTGTGCTTTCCTTTGCCTTCCTTGGCCCTTTTCCCTCTCTGGTCTTTTTTCCCCTCCCTGTACTAATTGATGCTTCACTGGCTATCTGCCATCAATCCTCACCTTCATTACTGTTCAAATATCTGCCTTCTTTGTTTCAGAAACCAATGGGAATTTCCCCATGCATATAATGCTGAAGATCCTGACACATAATTGATTTTTTTATACACCCCCAGTTCTTTTTTAGGATGAATTTGTAATAGGGCTTTAGGACTTTAAGATCTTTGGTTCAATCATATCTCACTGTATATTGTGAGCCTCTTTGTCTACATGAACAAGGCCCAGGCATCAATAAATCATATTAATTAGCATTTTCTTATTTGTTTCTCTGCCATGTTCACAGTCTCCGAGGCAGTGATTTGGGCTATATCTCTGAGAAAAGACATCTTGAGAGACCCACAGGCAGCATCTCAGAGTGGATTTTGCACAAATTCTTAAAGAGTCCTCAATGGCAAACTCAGGATGACAGTTTGTCATGCCTCAAGCTTTCCTGTCCTCTATTCTTGCCATACAGAAATCAGAGTGTTTTGTAGATAAATTGTTAATCCTCAAGGAAACAAACTTTGGTGTTGGTCCTGTGTGCATCTTTAGAGTTTTCTGATTAAGAGACAAAGACAATGTAAGCAGTCCCTCTAATTCACATGAATATGGGCTAGAAAAATCATACCCTGACAATCATTCTTGTCAATCCCCCCCATTATTCCATACAGCTTTCGGAGGCATCAGGTGATGGTGAACATTGAGCTGGATCCAATACAACCCTCCCTTCCCTGTTTGTACTCACCTGTGGTCTTTGGCAAGTATTGCATTTCATCCAGATTTTCACAATTGATTGATTTCATGATCCACATTTATAGAATAATAACATCAGCGACTTTAAAAACATACAGTGCTCACACTCCTGACAATCTGAATGACTGCAGTGGGCTATTTATCTTGTTGTTTCTAAGAGGTAAGCGAAAGTTGAGATGAGCCATGCGAGTATTTGAGTACAATTAAGTGTAACATGTTTTCTGTTGGCTCCCATCCGCTTGTGCCTTCTCTTAATGGAAGTTCCCAAGTTTGTGGAGCTTAACTAAGAAGGAAGTGTATTACCTTCCATTCTATGAATCCAAACCTGAAGCCAAACATAGTTCCTGAGAGACATGGTCTTTCACATGGGTAATAAAAAAGAAAAACAAAGAAGCAAAACCTCCCCTAGCACCAGCAATGATAGAATTAGAAGTGAGGAATCTAATAAACTGAAATTTCCTTAATATTTCTGTTCTAAGGGAGATTATTGTGAAGTCCTTAGAAGGCAGAGTAAGGGCTTATTTGCAGTTTCTATGTTAGCCAGAGTGACACAGGTTTTATCTGCTCTTTTTGGAACATGTACTTGGGGATCAATTTCCTGAAGAAGCTAAAGATGCCCTGTGGACCCTGGTTCAAAAGATGCAAGTGAACCTCAATTGTTGACAAGTGTGAGAACAAGCTGTAAACATACCGCTGAGGAGAGAAGGTCCAGAGAGACCATGATACGGGTTCCATGAGAGAATCTGCCCCAGCCTTGAGGTTAGTGAAGCTGAGAGCAATGACGTGAGACCCCTGAGGATTGGTATGCCTGGCCTAGTCATTGTTCCTATTATTTCTCCCTTTAATAACCCAATTTAGCTAGTGTTCAAACCTGATATAATTCATTTATATCACTCCACAGTGGATTACCCCTGCCTTCACAATGTCACTTCACAGTGCATTACCACAACCTTAATGCCATGGTACCTCCATTAATACCTGCATACCTAATATTACTGAAATTAATACTCCATCCAATCAGCAACTAGAAAATATTTTGCTGTTATTCATTTGGCTAATATGTCCTATTCTATGACTAGTTCTACTGCCTTTAGAAGCAATTTGCCTTCACCTTTGAAGGAGCAATACATTTTCACTTGCCTCCCAATGGGATATTTCAATGGCCTACCAATGCATGTAACTTTGCAGGCAAGATCTTAAGCACATCCAACTTATCTAGGAACACAGATATGATATTGTATTGAGAACATCTTCCTCCTGCATGGAAATTCAAAAGATGCACTCTCACAGGATATACTTGTCATAGAACTTTCCAATCAGGGTTGGGCCGTTGCATCCTGTAAAATTCAAGGCCCTGCTACTTCAGTAAAATTTCTGAACATTCCTCGTCATCCCAGGAATGATTCATACCTGATGCTGTAAGCAACCGACTCTCACTTGAATCAGCACTTCTTACTTTAAAGGAGACTCAGCACTTACTGTGGCATTTTGCCCTCAGAGGCAACGTATTCTTTATTTACAAATTTTATTTAAGTCCATTATGCTGTTACTAACTTTGAATGGGCCACCCAACAACAAAAGGCTCTAGAATCTGTCAAAACTGCAATAAAATAGGCACTCACGTTAGTGTCCCACCTAGAGACTCCTTCACTGTAGAGGCTTCAACAACCTCCTTTTATTCATCCTGGAGTCCTTGGATCAACCACTGTGGCCATAAACTGTTCATGGGTTTCTGCTGCAAGGAGCTATCTTCCTTGGCTGCACCCCACGCACCATTAGGATGGCAACTGTTGGCTGCATACTGGGCCCTTCTTCAGATAAATTCTTTCAGAAGTCCTGAGCCTGTGACTCTCTGTGCCCACTTGTCCGTTATGCCTCTGGTCATTGAGGAAGCACCCCGCAAACTTGGCATGGCTACAGACACCTCATTATGAAAATGAACATGCTGCTTTTACAGCCAAACCTGGGCCCTCTGACATATCCCACCTTCAGGAGGAAGTTGTTTCCAGGTCCTCAGTCCTTTGCTGGATGTAATGGTGCCTGAAGAGGTCACCCTCTCCCATATCCAGTGGCCACCTGGGGAGCTCCTTGGGATCAACTAAGTGATCAGGAAAGGGAGTTTGTATACTTTATAGATGTCAGTACTGCCATCATATGTGATGGAGACCACTGAAGAGCTGCTGCATTCCCTTCCCTAACTGGGACACCCCTGATCAAGGATGAGATCCAAGGGTCAGCACTAGAGGCTTGGCACTAGAGGATGTCCTGGTCAACAACTGGCCCCTTCACAATAAAGAGTATAGTCATCTGGTCTGGCCAGTGGCAGCAACAATTCCTCATGCAGGGTGTTTCTGCCCCTCCACTGGGGTAAAGAACTCTGGGAATTTCTTGCCTCACAGATACCCAAAATACTACTCAAGGTCACGTGTGTTCTCCACATACAAAAATTCATTTTTCAGAGACTTACTACAATGCACAGTCTAATAAATTGGCTTGGATTTCTGAGAAACATACTGGCACAGCCTCAGATTAATGCCACTAACGTTGGCCTGGTGGGCCCATGAAATATCAGACCATAGAGTGATCTCTGTTCTAAAGGCCTAAGAAAAATGAAAGGGATTTCCCCTGTCCTCTGCCATAGATGACATAGTAACTAACCAATGCACCTTATGAGAGAAAACGTGCCACTGCCTCAATAATTGATGAGGCTCAATTCCTTGGAGGCTGTCCCATAGCCAATGGCAAATAGATTTCATGGGGTCACTGATTCCTTCTAGAGAGGACACTTACTATTCTCTGACCATGGTAGATACTTATAAGGGAATATTACTCACCTAACCTTCCAGATGTGTCATCATTGAAGCCATAATACAAGGCCTGAACAAGACACTTGTATTACCTTCAGAGTTCCAGACATTATCGATAGTGACCAAGCCACTTATGTCACTTCTTAAAATACACAATGCTGGGCTCTTAAACGAGGCATTTGATGAGACGCCTCACCACTCCCCCTACCCACCTTACCAGCCTCAGTCCACAGCTTCATGGAGTGCAATAATGGCTTACTGAAAGAAACCTTGCTAAAATGAAAGAATAATACACAGTCTTCTAAATGAGTTTCACTACCGTCAGCCTTAGTTATGCTCAACTTCTGCCCTTTAGGGCTAATCACTTTGTCCTGATCACTGGGCTTACTGGTACCTTATAAATGGAAACCTCCCCATACGAGACATTTCTGTCAAAACAGTCATTCCTGTTTGGCCTTTGGTTTCCTAATTATAGTACCCCACCCTTACATCCATTCATATCCCACTCCCAGGCCTTCCTCCTAATCTCACCTGTACTCTGTATACCTTTTATGCCAATATTTTATTTTGGGCAATGAAACTTTCCTTGGTCTCTCTCAACACAAACATGCTGTTTTCCTACCAATTGCACTCACTTTGCTCACAATCTTGTGAGTCACAGGTATGACCTTAGGCACACACAATGCCACCCCACAAACTCACATTGTTAATGCCAACTTTCTAACGTGTGCAAGAAACAGCCAATGGTTTGACCACTTTAAATGAAGGACAATGCTCTCTGGTGGCCATGGTAGCTGATAATCATCAGACTTTGGACCATTTATTGGCTACCCAGGGAGAGATCTGTGCCCTTAAAGGGACTTCTTGTTGCACGTGGATAAACAAGACAGGCGCTTACGCAAGTAACCTATCAAATAAGAGACAAGGTCAAAATATTCGATAATACACGCAAGATATTTGAGCAAAAGACTCAGACTCCTATTGATATATTTTCCTGTCTTCCCCCAACAGCCTGGGGTAATCAGATTTGGATAATTTTCTAGAGGCTACTCATACTCATAGTACTCTGCTTCATAGGCCCATAGTTTCTCAAATTCGGAATAAGGTAAGTCCAAATTCAATAATGTGAAACAATGCATTTCAGTCATCTCACAAAAGTGGTGAATTATGACAAAGAGGAAGACTCCACTTTTGATGTTTGACAACTGAAAGCTTTCAAGCCCAACCTTTCCCCTTTTGCTCCACATCTGGGCAAGCTGATAAGAAAGCCCACTGCTCGCTCCCCTGGTGCCAGAGCAGAGTGCCCGGCCACACCTTCTAGCCATGAGAAATGGCAAAGCCACTAATTTCATTCTTGCCATTCAGACCAGCTTGCCCTGTTCTCCCTGAAAAATCCCATTATCTGAGTAATAAACCTTTTAAAATCCTCTTGGTGCAGGTGGAGTCATTAGACTCTACCTCTAAACCAATTCGGGGTGGAGGGTTGATCTCGCCTTCTACTGGGCAACCACCAAATGCATCCCTTCTTGACAGTTCAAAAATGTGTCCCCAGCAACGATCTCACCTGTCTCCAGCATCCTCACAAGTTTTCCTTCTCTACTGGATCTTTTCCATCAGCACAGAGATTTGCCATTATTATTTTTTAATCTTAGAATACTGGCTTCACCTAATTTTACTCTGTAGCTAATTCCATGTTTTTTCTTCCCTTTAAATCAAAGTTGTTGAGCGTTTTCTCTACTTATTTCCTAGTGTTTTTCTCTCCGTTGATCATTTATAATGAGATTTGTGGTCTATAATTAAGAAATATAACAAGAAATTTCCATGCTTTTTGTGTGTAGTTCAATGAATAAAGTGAACCCACTTGTAACTTCCACTCAGGTAAAGGAATAGAATCTTACCACCCCTAGAAGCCCCACATGGGTTCCTTTCTAATCAAACATCTTCTTTACCTACTAGATGTAACCATTAACCTTATTTTTATAGTGGAACTTCATTGCTTTCCTTTATAATTTTACTGAGCTCTAAACAATATAATTTAGTTTTGCTCATTTCTGAACTTTGTATAAATGGAATTACATTGTATCTACTCTTTCCTATATAGCTTAATTCTCTCAAGAGTATGTTTTAAGATTCATCTATGTTATTGCTTTTCTCTGTGCTTCATTCATTTTTCACTTCTGCATAGTACTGCATTGTATGAATTTACCATAAAAATTATTTGCTCATTTTACTGTTGATAGAAATTTAGATTGTTCCCATTTCAGGGAAATTTTGAACATACTGATATGAGCATTTTTGTACACACGTGCTAAAGCATGTATAGAGAAGTTTGTTCAGACAATAGATCCAGATTATTTCGTAGTGCATTTAAAACTTTTCAAACATACTAATATTTTCTGATTATATTTTTGATATTGATTTCTGGCTTAATTACACTGTGGCCAGAGAACAAATTCATATTTTTGTTAAAACCTCATAATATATGACTAAAATTGATTTTGCAGATGTTCACTAAGATTTACCTGCCTATTTACCATATTTATAGTTATCCACCCTTTCCTTCATCTGATTCCTCCCATTTGAGACCTTAATACAGAGAGATACCTCAGAGAAATCTTGCATACCCTTTACCAGGTTTGCCCAAATAGTAACATCTTCCAAAACTATAGTACAACCCTGATATTGACATTACAATCCATTGACCTTTTATGACTTGTTATAGTCTGGTTCTTCCTGTGGTAAATATTTTCAGTTTTTTCCTATGTTAAAATATCCTTATTTCATAATTTCTTTGTTTTTAAAATAAGCCTTTTATTTAAATTTAACATACATAAGAAAAGTACACAAAAAAGAAGTACATAGATTGAGTAAATATCACACCTAAATAACTGGCACCCAGAAATTTGTGCTGTCTCTTGGTGTGATTTCTTTGGCTTTATCCTATTTGAGGTCTGCTCAGCTGCTTGAATCTTAAGGTTTATGTGTTTTTCCCAAATTTAAGAAGTTTTCAGTAATGATTTCTTTGAATACTTTTTCAGCTCCACTCTCTTTTCCCCTTCTGGGAATCCAATTTTACTAGTGTTAGCTCTTTTCTAATCCTCCCATGAATCCCTGAGGCTTTGTTCATTTTTTAAAAAATCTATTTATTCTCTGTTGTTCAGACTGGGTAAATTCAACCGATCTGTCTTCAATTCACTGATTCTTTTCATTTGTTTCAAGAGAATTTATCACTGCATTGAAGCATTTTTATGATGTCTGTTCTAAAATCTATGAGATAATTCCAACACTTGATTCATCCCAGTGTTGGCATCTTGTCTTTTCTCACTCACGTGGTAGTATTTCTGATTCTTTGTGTGATGAGCAATTTTTTATTGTATTCTTAATATTTTGGATGTTTTATTAAAATATTCTGAATCCTTCTTAATATTCTTTTTTAGCAGTCAGTCTCTTTGTTGAGGTGAAGCACAGGCCAAATGGGTGTGTATGTTCAGCCTCTTGCTCAGTGCCTCCAACATCATGCTGGCGAAAGCGGAGTGCCACAGCTACACCACCTCATTGCAGATGAGTGGGTGGAAGTTCAGCCTTCTTCTTGGCCCTGATGACATCTTCACACTGAAAGGAGGACCCTGATTCACACTTTTTGCCTTTTAGTGGGGGTCTACACTTAGCCCCCTACTGGACCCTGCTATCAGCAGAGAGGGGCAAGCAGAGAGCTGACTCTCACCACTTCATTGCTGCATGGTAGGACTTCTCAGTTGCCTGCTAGGAAGTGACCAGGGGAAGGGGGTGAGTGGGGGGCCGACTAGCCCACCTCACTCCACTTCATCCCACATCTTTGATGGCAGGTGGAGGTGGAGAGTCAGCTCCCCACTAGACTCTGCTCACACGAGGAAGGAGAAAGTGGAGGACCCATAGCCCCTCCTCACACAACATCATTCTGCCCTGTTACAGACTGGGGGGAGGACAGAGTGCTGAGCAGCCCTGTTTTGCACTGCCTCACTCAGTCTCGTTGCTCCCAGTTGGGTGTGGACTTTCAGCCTCCCACGGGACCCCACTGACAGCAAGGTTGGGAGAAAGTAGAGTGCAGCCCCAAATAACACCACCTTGATCAATCTTATTGTGGCAGTCTCATTGCTGCCAGGTGGGATGGAGGCCAGCCCACCATTGGACTCTGCTCCTACTACCCTGTAGGGGGAACTGAAGTAGTGCCTGTTTCCAATGGATGGGGAATGAAACCTCAGCTCCCTACTCAGCCCCGCTGATAGTACCCTGGCAGGGAAATCAGGGAGTAATTCACTTCCACTGAGCAGGGGATGGAAGATTTACCCCCATTTGTCTCTGCTGACACTACCTGGTGGAGGAATCAGATCACCACCTGCTACAACCAGGCAGGAGAAGGAAGATGGCTCCCTTCTCTGGCCTGCCGACATTGCTGGGTGGGCAGATTAGAGCACTGCCCCCTGCTTATGCAGGGTGGGAAGGCAGAGTGGAAGATCGACTCCCTGCCTGGCTCTGCTGCAACACAGAGGATGGGTGTGTGGTTTTTCTGTTGGTGTTTGACTGGAGCAGGGCAGGCATTGCCCAAAGGGTTTCCGTTGTTAGGCCACCCTTTTCTTGGTTCTTTGGCTAGGAAAAAAAGGCTTTTCTTGGAGGTTTTTTTTTTTTTATTTCTTTGCCTGTTGGTGGTTCCAGATCGAAAGCTTCTCAAGTTCCCTGTCTGGGTATATAGGAGGCAATTAGAAAACCCGAGGGACATTCTGTCATGTTGTTCCTCAATTTCTGGGGTCCTCCGGTGGTCTTCCTTCTTCTTTCCACCTTTCAGAGTCTCTTATGCTTGTTTTTTGGGTAATGTCCAGGGTTTTTTAGTTGTAAGATCTTGGAGCGATGCTTCTACTCTACCTCTGCTGGAATGAAAAGTGATCTTTAGCTCCTAAGGACATTTTCATTGAATATAGATTCTAAGCTGACAGTGTTTTCATTTATTTTTGTGTACACTTTTATTTATTTATATTGAGGTGTGATTAATATAAAAAATGCTGTGCATATTTAATGTATACATCTTGATGAGTTTGAAGATAAGTATACACTCATACACAAAGCCATAAATTTAACTATTACCTTGAAAAATATCCTCCCTCCCTCCCTGATTTTTGTGTGTGTGACAAGAACATTTAATGTAAGATCTACTATCTTAACAAATTTTTAAGTACACAATACAGTTCTGTTAACTATATGCACCATGCTGTGCAGTAGATCTCAGGACTTATCCATCTTCCATAACTAGAACCATGTATCTATGCATCTATGTAACTATGTATCTATAACTATGTATGTTGACAAACATTTCCCCAATTCCCCCTCCTCCCAGCCCCTGGGAACCACCATTCTACTCTCTGTTTCTAACAGTTCAGTTGTTTTAGATTCTACATGTAAGTGAGATCGTACAATATTTACCCTTCTCTTCTGGCTTATCTCATATATATGTATATATATCCGATATATATACAAATATACATAATATATATGATACATATACCAACATGAAAATCAATCATTATTTATTACAGTATTAGTTTAGGATAATTGCATGGGACACCACTTCAGGAGGAATTAGCAGCTTCCAGCTTAAAGAACCCATCCCTGCCCCAATATCCAATTTATAAAAATAAATATTAAAATGTAGAAAAACTCTTGTGGGCAGCTTGTCAAAGGACAACTCTAGAAAACACATGAATTTCATGAAAGATACCAAGCGTGCCTGTCCTAGAAAAAAGTTGCTGAACAAATTTCTTGGCTCTACTATAGATAACAATGGTCTCTCCGACACTCAACACAAATTGAGCATGTTTTCACAACTTGTTATACCAAATGTTGAAGCCATTTAGGTTTTCAGAGTTCAAATTGATAGTGGCCACAGGTCCTTGAGACTTCAAACTCTGCCCTTGCTGCGGCATGCTGACCATCCTCTGGTACACTGTCTCTTGAGCTGACTTGCTGCTGCTGTTGCTGCCAGCTCTAACGCTCTGTGCACCGCTGTTCACCATTCTCCAGCTTTCAGTTCTTTAAAACCTCGTGACAGGCCAGTTCTCCTGTTCCTCATACTCAGTGGCTGGTAATCACACACTAGTGGGCCCTTCACTGATCTGCTGCATCACGGTGGTGTGCTTCTCCTGTCTTCAATACTGTGCGTTGGGTCTGAAATCCGGCTCCCTCAGGTTTATGCTCTCTACTGTGGCCCTGGGGAATAGAGACCTGGCCTTTGAGGAATGCCACCCTCCTGCAGTGGCGGCTCTCCATACCAACTACAGTGGAAAGAACTTCCAATTCTAAGATGTAAACTCTCCCCAATTTGATCTATACAGTCAAAGCAACCCAGTCAAAATCTTAGCATGATTTTTTGTAGATATTGACAAGTTGATTCTGAAACATATATGGAAGGCAAAGGAACTTGGATAGTCTAAAGAATTTTGAAAAAGAATAACCAAATTATGGCACTCACACTATTCAACTTCCAGCCTGAGATACAAGATAGACCACTTTTTGTTGGTGGATGTGATCGATTCCGTTCTGCATTGCACTAAATCTAAGGTTGTTTTGCTTCCAAAGCTGAGATAGTTTGTCCTTAAGTCTAAATAAAACACAATGTGAGAAACTCCATGAAGCCCCAGATTCCTTACTGATCAAACATTCCACTGGCATTGGAGTTGAGCCTATTGAGATTCAGACTGATCTGTTTAAAATAAACCTTTTTCCAAATTTTCATAATACCTTCTAAAACCAGAGGCCAACGAAAGTTTAAAAGGTCAAAGAAGGTCAGCACTTGAAGGAATCAGAGAGCTCGCTAGGTGTTGCGGGGTTGGTGTTGTGGGGACGCCAACGGGAAGCAACAGGAATCACCCGTGCATGGAAACGCCATCTTGGATCGATGTGAGCACAAGACAAAAGACAAAACCTTGAACTCACCAAGAATTAAAACACACCAGAACTGAGTTTATAAACTGAATTGTCACAGCTCTTTACTAAGAAAAAACCTGGAATGGATTTAAAAGGTTTTCTGCCCACCTGAAATGGGAACTCAAAAGCTAAATTCTGTTACTATAGGAAAATAAATTTCCATTTCTATACACCTGTTTTGTGGAATAATTAAGAAATATCTTACACACATGAGTTATCTGGAACTCTTATAACAGTACCGCAAGGGAGAAAGTGTTCCTGTTTTAGAGATGAGGAAATCGAGGGTCTGAATAACGAAGGCAGTTGTGCAAGTAGACAGGTGGTACATGGCAAATTCAGGTCAATGTGACACTGTACTCTGTTCCTTCCTACCTAAAGTCCCCTCTCTCCCAAACCAAATGAGAAGTCTGCTGCTGTTACAAATCCAAGCAACATTTCCCTTCCACAGCATCCTTTCACTGCAAAAGTGATGTTTTCCAAACGTCGACTTTCAGTTTACCCTCTAAAAAGAAAGGTAGCAGGTTGGGGCAACGACACAGTATTTCAGTTTCTATTTTTCCATGATTTTAGTTAATCTCTTTTAAATATTCAAAGTCTGCTATCCATGAATTTAAAACACAACTTGGGAAGCTCTTTAGAAAGAATCATGAGACATTAATTCCAGGAAACATCAAACAGCACAGATGGTGAATTACTTTTATGGAAGGTGGCACATTAAACACTCCTACTTGCTAGACAAAATGTCAAAATTTAATAATTTTACCTATAGCTTTAAGATTTTTCTTGTTCTCATTATTTCTTTTGGTGTACATCTTGCATATATAAAACTTTTATTTCCCTTTCAATTAGGCATGAAAATCTTTTCCTTCTCCATGTGATCTCTAGTTTTGTGGCACTACTAGATTGAAATGATTTTGGACTTCACGTATAAAACTTTGAAAGAATACCAAAGCTTTATAGACATGATACTGCCAATTCTATTGTCTCTGCTTCTGGCTCTGACAATTCTTAAGCGTATAATTCCTGACTTCCAGAGGAGTTTTTACTTCTTTGTTTGTAATATCTCTTCCTTCCTTCCTTCCTTCCTTCCTTTCTTCCTTCCTCCTCCCCTCCCCCAACCCCTTCTCCTCCTTCATCTATCTGATGCCTACTATTGGCAGACTTTATTTCAGAATATCCTTGATTTGAAGCTTCTTCTAAGGAAATTTCCTAAGCCTCTGCTCTTAAACTATTCTGAGAGGGAAGCCACACCTTTCAGTCCAAATCCTGCTTTATCTCTTGCGTTGCTTCCCAAAATTTACAACATTTATCTTACTCAGATTTCACATGTGCTTCCTAAGCTTGAGTCCATTTGCACATGGACAAATAAATACTTCTCATATGTTTATTTTTTCATCTGTGGTTTCACACCAAACCTGATTAAATATACCTTGTGATTATTAATCTTACAAATATTTTCCTCCTGAATCCTTTATTTTGATTTATGGCTTTATCAACCTTGCAGCTTTCCAAGTTTCAAAACTTCCTCACTTCTGTCACTAAATTACTTGAATTGAGATTGTAATTGTGTCCCTTCTCTTTACCCTCATGGGCCATGATGAGATCTTTACCGTCATTTGCTTGAACACCATTCTTGATTAATGGCTTGCCACCCATCTCAGATATAGGAGTAGATCTATTCTCTGCTCTACTATGTTCCCCTTAAAAGAATTTGATAGTATTACTTCCTTTCTTATAATTTCTCTTGGCTCAATAATGCCTAGCTAACTCCTTAATGTGCAATAAATATCTTCATTATTGGACTTTTACCTTTCACTCTAAATTTATATCCTCCTACTGTTCCCATCACAAACTATGTTTCACCTCTCAAATTTCACCTCACAAGTGAAATGTCCCATGCAATCAAGAGTAAGGTTATTTGTCTCAAATCCTTTTTTATGTAATCTCTTTTATCCCTCTGTAATATCATTTAATGTTTGATTATAATTTACTTGTTTTTATATCTCTCTATGATACTAGACTGGGTGTTCCTAGAAATCTGCAACCATGTTTCTCATATTTGTATGCTCAACGTCCAGCATATCACTTGAAACACAGTAGACACTTTACATGTATTAATGAAAATATTTGTTAGTTAACATTTTATTGACTAAAAATAATAAATTTTAATTATCAAATCTTCACAATTTTTTTTACTGTGCTCTTAAAAGCTTGCTTCACCTGCTGATTCCTTAGGGTGTAAATAAAGGGGTTCAACAAGGGGCTAACTGAAGTCATGAGCAGAGATATTTCCTTGTCGAAGTTACCTCCTTTCTTTGGTGATGGGTTAATGTATAAAAAGATGCAGCTTCCATAAGAGAAGGTGATGACAATCAGGTGGGAGGAACAAGTGGCAAATGCCTTTGTCCTTTGCTGGGCAGAAGGGATCCTCAGAATGGTCCTGACGATGTATATATAAGAAAGTGTCACCAGCACCAGAGTAACCACCAGCGTCAAAACAGCTAAGAAGATGACTATTAATTCTAAGAGGCTTGTGTCTGAGCAGGCAAGTTCTAAGAGGGGTCTATAGTCACAGTAATATTGATTCAACACATTGGAGGCACAGAAATCTATCTGGCTCATCAGGATGAATGGGGGTAAGATGGCCAGGACTCCCCCTAGCCAGGAGCAGAACACAAGTTGTATGCAGACTCTGCTGCTCATGATGGTCAGGTAATGCAGGGGTTTGCAGATGGCCACGTAGCGGTCATAGGACATAGAAGCTAAGAGGTAAAATTCTGTTCCCCCAAGAAATATAGCAAAAAAATACTGGGTCATGCATCCAGCAAAGCTGATGGCTTTATTTCCTGTTGTCAAGCTCATCAGAAATCTGGGAATAAAAATGGACGTGAAGGAAATTTCTAAGAAGGAGAAATTCCGAAGGAAGAAATACATGGGGGTCTTGAGGTGGGGGTCTACCAGAGTGAGAATGATGATGGTCAGATTTCCTAGGACACTTAGCAGGTAGGCAAGGAACAGAAAGATGAATATCACCGCCTGGAGTTCAGGTTGATCTGTGAGGCCCTGCAAGATAAACTCAGTAAATGTGGTCCAGTTTTTCATTGTTGACCTTCAGTAGATCTAAAGGGAAAAGGGAAGTTCACTGATGAAAACTGAAGTTTCCCAGGGTAGGAGAAATGAAGTTAACTGCAACCAACAGAATCGGGTCATATTATTACCCTTCATCCAACTGGCCCAAACCAGTGTCCCACTGGACTAGGCTTGGATCTTTGGAAGCCCCAGGACTCCTGTACAAGTGGCCCTATTCGTAAAGCCTTTGTCATTTCTCATCAAGTTGACCAATTCCTGGATTCTTATCAAAAATATGTCACACAAGAAGCACTGTCTATACCTGTACTTTTTTACGAAATATTTAAATTTCCTACATTTAAATCTTTTTTTTTTTTGAGGAATATTAGCCCTGAGCTAACATCCACCACCAACCCTCCTCCTTTTTGCTGAGGAAGATTGACCCTGAGCTAACATCTGTGCCCATTTTCCTCTATTTTATAGGTAGGACACCTGCCATAGCATGACTTGATAAGCGAACTATAGGTCCATGCCCAGGATCCAAATCAGTGAACCCCAGGCTGCCGAAGCAGAGCACGTGAACCTAACCACTACACCACCAGGCCAACCCCTTAAATCATTTTTATATGACTTCACTCATCTGTTTTACTTCTATGTCTTGGCAGAAATGCTTGTCTGTCCCACTTTCTCTTCTTCCTGTGTTCCCTTCGTATAGAGTATCTGCTGCTTCACTGCAGATCTGGACCTGACCCTCATTTCCTTCACCGTCCAGCTCCCTGGAGTCCTCTGTAAGCAACCTGTGGAATTCTCCCAATACAGGCGATGCTATAGACCCCAAATCCAAAGTTTATTTTTTGCTATATCTTCACATTTTTCAGCGTGAGTGTCTGTTTGGGCTTTAGGATTCTGAGACTTGTTTCAGGACTCCGTCATTTTATACTTTAAGTCTTTTCCCACATGGTCAGGCTTCAGCCATCACTAAATGATATTAACGAGCATTAAGCCCTATGCTTCTCTGCCATATTCAGAGTCTTCTGGGCACTGATTTGTCATCCCACTGGGAAGAGTGATATTGTGGCAGCCACAGGACACATGTCTCACAATGGATTTTGCTCAAAGTTTTGAAGACTCCTGAATGGTATCTAAGAGGTTAGTTATAACCTCAAACCTGTGTTTCCACTATGCTTAGAACATAGAGACCAGAAAATTGACACCAGTATATTGATTACAGTTGTCCTTTGTAGATATATTGGTGGTCCACAAGGAAGGAAATTTTTGATATTAACATATGTTTGCCACCTTTAGCCTTATCTGATTATGAAAATTCCTGTGGTAAAGGACATTTTAAGGGATCCTCTAATCCACATGCACAGGAAGTTAGAACAATCATATACTTTCAGGTGTCATTGATAATTTTCTCATGACAGCCGTACATGAATTTTGAGGGACCAGGCAAGGTGAAAATTGATCCATTTTCTCAGGGTCTGTCACTTCCCTGGTTGTTCTCACCTGTGATTTTTAACAGTAGTTTTGCATTTTCTTCCAGAACTTCACAGTGGTATAATTTCATGGTCCATGTCCACAGAATGATAACATCAGTGATTTTGGAAACTGGAGACATAAAGCGCTCATACTCTTCACAGTCTGAATGACTGCAATGGTCTGTTTAATTGGCTGTTTTTAAAAGATGAATCAAAGGTGAGACATCACATGCAAGTCTACAAAGAGTAAAAAGATTAGCATATTTTCTATGTACTATCTGACCACATCTGCCATGCTCTTTCATGGAAGTACCCAACCTTATCAGGCTTAACTAAATAAGAAATGACTTATTTCTCTATTAATCCAAATCATTCAGACTAGAATTAAATCTTAGTTCTTGAGAGAGAGAGAGTTCTACTTAAGACGAGCAAAACAGCAAACCAAAGAATTTAAAAAGTAGCAGAGATAGAATTAAAAGAGAGGATTTATCAGACTGAACATCTTGTAAGTTTTCTGATCTGTGATAAATTATATCGCCGTCCTGAGAAGACAGGATATGGACTTCTTTGCAGCTTTTGTGTTAGCAAGAACGACCCATGACACAGACCTTATCTGCTCCTTTTAGAGCAGGCACGTGGGGATCAATTTCCTGAAGAAGCTAAAGGCGCCCTGTGGACTCTAGTTCGGAAGATGCTAATGAACATGAATTCCGACAAATCTGTGAGCAAGTTGTGAGTACACGCCTGAGGGAAGAAGGTCCAGGGAGACCCTGTTGAAAGTACAATGAGAGAATCAGCTACAGCCTAAGAGTCTGAGAGAGAAGCTGAGAGCCCTGGATGACACCTCCAAGCATGGTTAACACAATGATCGCTTGGTCATCACTGAAATATGCTGCTGCATTGGTGACAGAATTGGAGGGTCATCAAAGAGCCTCAATTTCTGAAAATATTTCATAAATTATTTTTGAAAAATCAACACAGTTAAGAGTCCTTTCATTTGTAGGAGGGCGGATAGCCCAACAAAGTAATTGCAAATTCATCAGAAATCAAACCATCTCTCAAATTATGATTAAAGCATTAATCCACCACCCACCTCATAATATAAGCATATATTATCTAATTTTCTGTCCATCCCTTTCTTCTTGCTCATCACCTGATATTACAAGAATAAAGAACAAGGATCATACTCAAAAAGGGAGAAAACATGTGGTTAAAAACTTTGTTTTGGATACAGATTTGTGTTCTCAGTAGATAAAAGATAAAAAGTCAACAGCAATACTAACATCAAGAACATTAACAGAAAGACCAAGGAGAATAGCAGGAATAACTAATCCTTACTTACTGCTTTCTGCTTTTTTGAAGCAGGGGCTGAGCCTGTTACACACATTAACTTAATCATCACAGAAATCTTCTGAGCCTGGTCTTACTTTGATCAGCACTTACATATGAGAACATTTCAACAGACTAAATTGCTTACATTTATAATTTTCACTTAAGTATGGATCCTTAAACAATATAGTTTAGTGTTGCCTGTTTTTGAACTTTATAAAAATGGAATTACAATGTATGTATTCTTCCCTGGCTTGCTTCTTTTGTTCAATTTTACGTGTAATATTTATCTGTGTTGTTGCTCGTAGCTGTGATGCATTCATTTTCATTATAGTAGTCAATTGTACACATTTACCACAATTTATTCATTCATTCAGTTGGTAGGATTTTTTTCATTTGGGGGAAATTATGAAAAGTACAGCTATACCGACACATGTCTGAAATTTTCTCTATGAAAATATATGCAAGAGTGGAATTTGTGGGTTACTGGGTACGTATAACTTCAACGTCACTGGTAATGCCAAACTGATTTCACAGTAGTTATTATTTACAGTATCACCACCTCTGGTGTATCCACTTGCTCTCTGCCCCATATCCTCCTTACTCGGTACTTCAGATTGGCAATATTTACCTATCTGATTCTTGGGAAGTGGAACTCATGTGATATTAATTTGCTTTTCTGTGATTACTAGTATAGGTGAAGAATTTTCTTTACCTATATTGGCTATTTATATTTCTCTTTTTTTTTTTTTTTTGGTGAGGGAAGTTTGGCCTCACCAATGAGTTAATGTCTGTTGGCAACTTTCCTCTTTTTTTTTTTTTTCTCCCCTAAGTCCCAGTACTTAGCTGCATATCCTAGTGGTAAGACATTCTAGTTCTTCCATGCGGGATACAGCCACAGCATAACTTGATGAGTGGTGTGTAGGTCCATGACCAGGATCCAAACCAGCAAACCCTGGGCCACTGAAGCAGAGGGTGCAAATTTAACCACTTGGCCATGGGCCTGGCCCCTATATTTCTCTTTTTTGAAGTTCCTGTTCCAGTCTCCCGCTCACTTCTTTTTCATTGGGTTATCTGTCTTTTTCTTATTGGATGCATGGAGTTCTTTATATATTCTGAATGTAGTTACTTTTTGGGTTATATGAGTTGCAAATACCTTCTACTTTTCACTCTGTTTATGGCGTTCTTTTGACAAATAGATTCTTAATTTTAAAGCAGTCAAATTTATCAATAGTTTGTTGTATCTAATTTAAGAAATTTTCCCTACCCCAAAGCCATGAAAATATTGCATTATCTTCTTAAAAATTAATTTTTTGTCTTTTAGGCAAAATTAATTTCCAGTTTCACTTTTCCCCCATATAAACACCAAATATTCCCAGCGCCGTTTGTTTGTAAGACTGCCCGTTTTCCATTATAGTGATAACTTTATCATAAACCAAGGGCCCACATACACAAGTCAGTTTCTAGGTTCAATTGTCTTCCATTGGTCTATTTGTGCGTTCCTGAACCAATACTATACTGACTTAATTAACATAGTTTTAGAACAACTATTGACCTCTGGTAGAGTAATTCCCCTCATTTTGTTATCCTTCTTTTAGAATATGTCATTATTTTTGGTCCTCTGTAACTCATCAGAAATTTTCCTCATCAACTTTTACAGAAAAATCTATTGGAATTTTTATTGAGATTGCATTGACTCTATAGCAAACTTGTGAAAATTGATATCTTTAAGACATTCCATTTTCTAGCACAGAAATGTGGTACACCTCGCCATGTATTTGTATCTTTAAAACATCTCCAAATAAAATTTTATATTTTTCTCCAAGAATTCCTGAATATATTTATTCATAACTACCTGATTTTTATTTTTTATTTTTTGGGGAGGAAGATTGGCCCTGAGCTAACACCTGTTACCAATCTTCCTCTTTTTGCTTGAGGAAGATTGTCACTGGGCTAACATCTGCGCCCATCCTCCTCTATTTTGCAGGTGAGTCAACATCACAGCATGGCTTGAGGAGTGGTGTAGGTCCCCGTCCAGGATCCGAACCCATGAACCCAGGCCCCTGAAGAGGAGCGCGCTGAACTTAATCACTGTGCCACTGGGCCAGCCCCCATAACTACTTGATTTTTAAATGGTGTCTTTTTCTCAGTTTCATATTCGACTGCTTTGCTTTTGGCATATAGATATGCAATTGATTTTTTTTTTTAAAGATTTTATTTTTTTCCTTTTCCCCCCAAAGCTCCCCAGTACGTAGTTGTATATTCTTCGTTGTGGGTCCTTCTAGTTGTGGCATGTGGGATGCTGCCTCAGTGTGGTTTGGTGAGCAGTGCCATGTCCGCGCCCAGGATTCGAACCAATGAAACACTGGGCCGCCTGCAGCGGAGCACACGAACTTAACCACTCGGCCACGGGGCCAGCCCCGATATGCAATTGATTTTTATATGTTGATGTTGTATACAGTACCTTTACTTAAAATTAAAACCAAGATATTAAAACTCAAATATTCTATTGTTAGGTTTTTAAAATTTATCTCTGTTAATTTTATCCTGAATGTGCACATGAGACGTTCCAGATCAGAGATAGATTTCTTATCAATTAGCTCTCAGTAAATAATAAGTATATCAGACCCTCTTACCCTGTCTTATCACTGGGGGGACATGATGACAGCCAGGTCAGGCATTCTATGTGAATAACTCTGTGCCCACAGGCAAGAGGTGAGGAAAAATGATTCTTCTCTGCTTATAAAGGGAAAGGAGGTCACTGTTCCCTTCTCCAGAAAGGGTCGTCTCCTTACTCTAGCCATTTGGTATGTACATAAAATGTCACCAGGAAGTCAAACAGCCTCTTGTGTGTGTTAGCTTTTGCAATTTAGACACGTCTCTAAGTTCCTGAGCCTCTTTGCTCCTTGTAATGTAAATACTTAGGAAAATAGTCCTAGTCTTCCTGGCACCTTGGGGTTTAACCTAGAGACCTGGTCTGTGGCCGCAACCATTTGACTCTCTAGGGAATATAAGATCTTTGGGGATTGGAGCAATTAACTAGACAAACAGCTATGGATCTAATTCTCAAGGCAAGCGAAGAGTCTTAGAAATCCAGCACATTTTACAGGAACAATAAGAAATCCAGGGACACTTTATACCCCCACATTTATCTGTACACTCTTTTAGATTCCTATGTATACATATGCTTTTCCTCTAGTGTTTCACGACGGATGGAACTTCCTAATTGTTAAGCAGTCCAATTGACCAGGCTTTTCTTTTGTGATGAACAGTTTTTCGTTTTCAGTTTAAGAAATATTCTCTATCCCCAGATCATGAAGATATCCTTCTAATCGTCATCTAGAAGCTTTATTATTTTTCTTTGCACATCTTTTTAGGTTCAAGTTTGTTTATGGAGGAGACTGCATTGAGGCATTACAATTAGTTAATTACCACACTGTTTTCCAGAGATTCCGTCATCAATATCAAAGCAGGAGGTGAATAGGCACTTGACAGGAAGCATATCCTAGAAGGAAATAAATCTGTGCGTACGACTTCAGAAATGATTTCTCTTTCTAAAAACAGCTTTGTTGAGGTACAATTGATATCCAAAACACTGCATGTATTTAATGTATACAATTTGATGAGTTTGGACGTATGCATCCATCTGTGAAACCATCACCACAATCAAGGAAATAAACATAGCCATCACCTCCCAAAGTTTCCTCACGCCCTTTTGCTTTTTTTTTTTTTAAGTGTGGTAAGTGCTCACTTAACATGAGACCTACCCTCTTCACAATTTTTTTAAGTGCACAATACAGTGTGGTTAACTATAGGCTTTATGTTGTACATCAGATCTCTAAAGCTTATTCACCTCGCACAATTGAAACTTCATACCTCTTGAACAACAGCTCCCCATTTCTCTATCCCCAAGACCCCAGTGAGCACCATTCTCCTCTCCACTTCTATGACTTTGACTATTTGAGGTACCTCATACAAGTGAGACTGTGCAGTATTCGCTCTTCTGTGATCGGCTTATTTCACTCAGGGTAGTATCCTTCAGGTCCATCCATGTTGTCCCATATGGCAAGATTTCCTTCTTTTTAAAGGCTGAATAGTATTTTATTGTATCTATATATTTATATACATACATTTCACATTTTCTTTAGCCATTCGTCATCAGCGTACACTTAGTTTGTTTCCATGTCCTGGCTATGGTGAATAATGCTGCAATGAACATGAGAGTGCAGATACATCATTGAGATCTTGATTTCAAATCTTTGGGTAAATAGTCAAAGTGAGAATGCTGGATCATATGGTAGTTCTATCTTTAATATTTTTAGGAACTCAAAAAAATACTGTTTTCCATGGTGGCTGCATCATTTTATATTCCCACCAACAGTGTACAAGTGTTCCTATTTCTCCACATCCTTGCCAACACTTATCTTTTGTTTTTTTGATAACAGCCATCCTCACGGGTGTGAGCTAATATCTCACTGTGGTTTTGATTTGCATTTCCCTGATGATTGGTGATGTTGAGCATCTTTTCTTATACCTGTTAGCCATCTGTATGCCTTCTTTGAAGAAACCTCTATTCAGCTCCTTTGCCCATTTTCAAAAAGGATTATTTTTTTGCTATTGAGTTATCTTCTTGTAGCTCATTGAGTGTCCTCAAAACAGCCATTTTGAATTCTTTGTCGGCTGAATTGTAGATCTCCACATTATTGGGTTGGGTTACTGGAGGGTTATTGTGATCTTTTGGTGATGTCACGTTTCCTTGATTCTCTGTGTTCCTTTGATTTTGCATTGCTGTTTTCACACGCGAAGTAGCAGTCACCTTCTCCATTCTTTACTAGCTGCCTTCAGGTGAGAAAGACTTTTTTATCCTGCTCTGTATTCTGATGCTTCTCTGGCCTTCTGTGGATACAGCTGCTCCAGCGTCTTTCTCCCTCTTGTGCCAGATTTCTTGAGCTTACTTGTCTTCTCTAATCGTAAAACGCACCAGGCTGGTTGCTGAAAAGCTCTTTTGTTTTCGCAAGGTGGCGCTACAGCTCAAGATTGTGGTGTCTCCCTTGCCTGCCGACTGCCGACTTTGGCCTGTTTTCTGTATGTGCTCCCTGTCTACCTGAGCTTGCTGTCGTCGCCCTCAGGAGTGGGCACACGAAAGTGACCACAGAGTGGGGGGAGGGCATTGGGAGTACCCGCGAGCCAGTTGGAGGATCCTCTGGTGAGGTTTTCCCAGCGGCTCATAGGTGGGCTTCCTGCTGGAGTCCAGAACGCAGTCAGCGGGAACTGCGCGCGTCCCTTTAGTGCCCGCTGATATTCTCATCCGCCTCTTTCCTGATCTCCCTCCTCCGAGTCCTGGGACTCTCGCTGAAATCCTCGGGGCGCTGTGGGAGAGAGGGTTTCTTTAGCAGCATCGTGCACAGCCGGGGAAGCTGGGCGCTCACTCTCCATGCTCCCTTTTTCCCATGGGAAGGAACCCTGGCTTCTTTGTTCTCCAAGCTGTGCTGCCCTTGGAGGAGGGGTGATCCTGGCAAAGTTCCTCTTACTCAGATGCGTCCAAACTTGTTTTTGGTTTGTTTTTCGCTTCAACGGAGCGCTGGAACTTCTCCTCTAAAAACTCGGAGTTGTACCAAGGCTCTTTAGTCCTTGGGTATCTGCCAAGTCAGCGTTTCCAGGTGCTCCCAGGCGGCACCTAGACTGCGAGGTACGGAGCGGGTTCACAGGCTCCTGCTGGTTCCACGGGCCTTACCCGGGTCTGTCTGCCTATCACCTGAAACACACATGGGCCAGACTTCTCCCAGGTCACTTGGCCTGTGATGGCGAATCCCACTGAGGGACTTTGTTCGTGGATAGATCCCTAAGTTTAGATGTTAAAGTAGGGAAAAAAACAAGCGATGTCTTATGACGCTGACGTCATCAGCCCCACTTCTTTTTGTTGATTCCAAGGCCCACGTATTCTGGCTATGGGGCAGACAACACCAAATAATGCTTTCTGATTCAAAGGATATGCTGCATCCTCTCAGACAGAATACCAGCCTTTTGGGTGTAGCCTCCCAACTGGTTTTGTGATTTTATCTTCAGAAAGCCATTCCACCTTTCGATTAGACCAACCACTTACGCGTGCTGAGGTGTGTGGTAAGACTGACTGGTTAATTCCATGGGTTTGGGTTCATTGCTG